>NC_034196.2:689926-864926 GCF_002021735.2 Oncorhynchus kisutch
CAAGGACCAGGTGGCCGTCAGCTAGCTTCTCGGGCATGTTGTTGGCGCAGTCCAGGCCGTCCCACTCGCACTCTGCGTTGTTACAGCCCTGGTCGCAGTGGCCGTCCGCGTAGTGGTCCTTACAGTACTGGTCATACAGCGGGCTGGGGAGATTAACATGGTCAATATTAGGATTAGCACTTAAGTTAACTAAAGACAGAGGACTTGGATGAGGTCGCCATGTAGATAGAAAACTAGGTAGGTTAGAAAAGATTACTTGCATAGGTAGACTTGTAAGGAGTTGGAAGGTTGGAAGTAGACAATGTTCATTATTCTTACAAACACAACATATCATCCTTCTTACATGGTTTAATATGTTTTAATAATCATCTGAGAGTGAAACAGGTTTGAGACTGGGCATAGTAAGATAGTGAGAGGTTGAGATGGAACACAGGATATAGGAATTCGAGCCGGACTGAGACTCACTTGCACTGTCCCTCCTGTCCCTGGCAGTCGAAGCCGTCGTAGAGACACCCAGGGCTTTTGCACTGTTCGTCGCACTTCCCGTCATTGAAGTACCGCCAGCACTGCAGAGCTGCCGAGCAGTTCTGCCATGGGTCATCGAAGTTGAGCGAGCAGTCGCCACCGTCCCAGCCGCAGGCGTGGTTGTTGCACAGCGAGTCACAGATGTGGTTGCCCGCCCACTCGTCGCACTGCGGGATCTCGCAGCTCACCTCTACCTCGGGTGGTGGTGTGATGTCCCGGCCGAACCCACCGGGAAAGGAGTAATCAAGGATGTGGCAGAGCAGGCCATTGAAGTTGTTCGGGCAGCTGCAGTGGAAGAAGGGTGCATCGGGGGTTCTCTGGCAAGTGCCCCCGTTGTAGCAGTGGTTGACGTTGCAGGGGCTGTTCGTGGGAGTCTGGCACTCAGGGCCGGTAAAAGCCGTGGGGCACAAGCAACGAGGGCTCAGGTGGCCAGAGACACAGGTGCCACCATTTCTGCAGTTGAGGTTACCACAGAAGCGTGAGTCATATTCGCAGGAGGAGCCTGTGTAACCCTGGATAGACAGAGATCGGTGAGATGAGGTTGTACCTTACACACATTTACTTTGCATTGCCAAACCGCTCCCTTTCCACAAAGATATACAAAAAAGAGACTGAAAGTGAATCAAACACATAAATAATGATGCTTAATGAGATTGTGGCTATAAATACATAGGGAACTAGGGGCTGTCCAAATGTCACCCTATTCCCTTTTCTCTATATGGGGAAGATGTTGCCATTATGGCCAGGGTGAGGTCCACAGTTTGTTGTCTGGTCAGTAGAGTGTGGCTCAGTTGGTAGAGCAAGGCGCTTGCAATGCCAGGGTTGTAGGTTTGATTTCCACGGGGACCAGTACAAAAATGTAAGCACTCACTACTGCTCTGGATGAGATTGTCTGTTAAATGACTAAAATGTAAATGTGCTCACCGGTGGGCATTTGCAGATGAATCCGTCGGGGTTGTTACTGGCCACTGCACACATTCCTCCGTTCCTACATGGTCTCCCCTTACAGCCATCAAACACCTTGTCACAGCGCTGGCCTGGAGTTGAGAACGATGTGTGTTATTTATGTACATTACAAATGTGTGGACAATTTTTTTTTTTTGCATTGTTGTGTCAATCAGTCATAAACACAGAATAATCCAATTTATTTGAGGTGCGTAGGGTATGGTCAGTACCTGTGTATCCAGTGCGACACTCGCAGCGGTAGCTGTTGGTGAGCTGGACACAGTTGTAGGAGCCTCGCAGGTCGCAGGGGTCCGACAGGCACTCGTTGACGTCACCCTCGCAGCGCTCCCCTACGTAGCCAGCGGGGCACATGCAGTGGTAGCCCCCCACTCTGTCCACACACTGACCCTTGTTGAAACACTTGGGCTCATTGGTCAGAGGGTCTGTAGAGGGGTTGCAGTCATCCAGGTTGATCTCACAGTGAATGCCTGGGGAAAGGGTGGGTTGAGGATTATCATTCAGGATTAGACCCACCATTTGTATAATATCAAGTGTATGGACCAGGTTTTCCTTGAGTAGGGTTGCACAATTCTGGAAACTGTCAAGACATTTCCAGATTATCTTGAAATCCAGGTTGGAGGACTCCCGGAATCAGGAGGGAATAAGCAGAAAATACGGAAGAACATGATTACATCTAATTCTATGTCATTTAGCATAGAGCTCCACTACTACTGCATGGTTCTACATGACTAATATGCTGCTACTAACTGTTCTGTGCTTGTTTTTCAGTGGTAGACTGTAGACGGATGAGAGCTTCATAGAGATTTTTATGAGATGGCTGGTGTGTGTGTGTGTGCTAATGTGTACCTTGTGTTCCTCTGGGACAGGAGCATTTGTAGGTGTTTATGAGGTCGATGCAGGTGCCCCCGTGCTGACAGGGCTGAGACAGACATTCGTTGATCTCCTTGGAGCAGTTCACCCCGTGGTACCCAGGAAGACACTGACAGAGACAAACCGGACCAAAACCATTAAAATACCAGAGAAATTAAGTACCATCTTAAACACGATTCAAGATACCCAGCATTGCTCTACTTTCACACTGTTCTAATATCAAGTGTATGGACCAGGTCTCCCTTGAGTAGGGTTGCAAAATTCTGGAAACTTTCAATAAATTCCCAGATTTACCCAAAATCGTGGTTGGAGGATTCCGGATTTCCAACCTGGATTTCTGGATAATCTGGAAATGTATTGAAAGTTTCCAGAATTTTGCAATCCTACTCAAGGGAGACCTGGTCCATACACTTGATATTATACAACGGGTGGTTCTAATCTTGAATGCTGATTGATTAAAACCCTATTTCAGCCGGTGTCTGTTCCACAAATTACCACTTTTTAAATCTATGACGTTAAAATGCTTGTCTCATCAGCCCAGCCAGGCAATTTATAAACTTGATATCCACTATAAAAAGCATCTAGACATTATCACACATTTCTTTTAAACCAACATTTTGCTTTCAACAGCAGATATTTGTATAAACATTGCTATCTATCTCTCCAACATTTGCAACACTGTTTCAATATTGAAATTCAATCTCCTGCTGTCCCATAGTAATGAACATGTCGGGGGTCAGGATGAAACAGACAGGAAGACAGTGTTTCTCAGCCAGTCAAAATCTGGAATAAGCTGGCATCATTTTTATGGATATATACAAAAAATATATATATTGAAAAAAGTCATTTGCAGTCTTTCCAGCTTCAGTTTGAAATGATTGTATTACTGTAGCTTTGTTGTTGGCTAGCTCCTCTGAACAATAGTGTCCTGACAAATGATCACATTTTCTATGTCAGGCAAAATCATGCCTCATTAGCTCATTGTTATGGACGTATCCAAATAAATGTCAATAGAAAACAGCTTAAACAAACGCAAATGCAGCTACTTTGCTGTTATTCTGGCTGCACTTCTGACGTGATTGTAAATTAGCCGTAGTTGGCTAGCTAGCAAATAAGGGATAAGAACGCTGCCAGCCAGTATGGCAATGGAACATTTAGAACGAACGACTGGGCCACGTCCAAAGATACAGAACAAAAAGACTGAACGACTGGGTCGCGTCTCTAGCAACCCTAGATGTGTGTTGGGACAAGTTTACATACATAAGTTTACATACACCTTAACAAAATACATTTAAACTCCGTTTTTCACAATTCCTGACATTTAATCCTAGTAAAAAGTCCCTGTCTTAGGTCAGTTAGGATCACCACTTTATTTTAAGAATGTCAAATGTCAGAATAATACTACAGAGAATGATTTATTTAAGTTTTTAATCACATTCCCAGTGGGTCAGAAGTTTACATACATTCAATTAGTATTTGGTAGCATTGCCTTTAAATTGCTTAACTTGGGTCAAATGTTTCAGGTAGCCTTCCACAATAAGTTGGGTGAATTTTGGCCCATTCCTCCTGACAGAGCTGGTGTAACTGAGTCAGGTTTGTAGGCCACATTGTTAGCACAAGATTTTTCAATTCTGCCCGCATATTTTCTATAGGATTGAGGTCAGGGCTTTGTGATGGCCACTCCAATACCTTGACTTTGTTGCCACAATTTTGGAAGTATGCTTGGGCTCATTGTCCATTTGGAAGACGCATTTGCAACCAAGCTTTAACTTCATGACCGATGTCTTGAGATGTTGCTTCAATATATCCACATCATTTTCCTACCTCATGATGCCATCTATTTTGTGAAGTGCACCAGTCCCGCCTGCAGCAATGCACCCCCACAACATGATGTTGCCACCCCTGTGCTTCACGGTTGGGATGGTGTTCTTCGGCTTGCAAGCCTCCCCCTTTTTTCTCCAAACATAACGATGGTCAAACAGTTGTTACTATTTTTGTGTCATCAGACCAGAGGACATTTCTCCAAAAAGTACGATCTTTGTCCCCATGTGCAGTTGCAAACCGTAGTCTGGCTTTTTTAAATGGTGGTTTTGGAGCAGTGGCTTCTTCTTTGCTGAGGGGCCTTTCAGGTTACGTCGATATAAGACTCGTTTTACTGTGGATATATATACTTTTGGAACCAGTTTCCTCCAGCATCTTCACAAGATCCTTTGCTGTTGTTCAGGGATTGATTTGCAATTTTTGCACCAAAGTACATTCATCTCAAGGAGACAGAACACGTCTCCTGCCTGAACGGTATGAGGGCTGTGTGGTCCCATGGTGTTTATACTTGCGTGCTATTGTTTGTACAGATGAACGTGGTACCTTCAGGTGTTTGGAAATTGCCCTCAAGAATGAACCAGACTTGTGGAGGTCTACCATTTTTTTTCTGAGGTCTTGGCTGATTTATTTAGATTTTCCCATGATGTCAAGCAAAGAAGCACTGAGTTTGAAGGTAGGCCTTGAAATACATCCACAGGTCCACCTCCAATTAACTAAAATAATGTCAATTAGCCAGAAGCTTGTAAAGCCATGACATAATTTTCTGGAATTTTCCAAGCTGTTTAAAGGCACGGTCAACTTAGTGTATGTAAACTTCTGACCCACTGGAATTGTGATACAGTGAATTCTGTAAACAATTGTTGGAAAAATTACTTGTGTCATGCAGAAAGTAGATGTCCTAACCGACTTGCCAAACTATAGTTTGTTAACAAGACATTTGTGGAGTGGTTGAAAAACACATTTTAATGACTCCAATCTAAGTGTATGTAAACTTCCGACTTCAACTGTATATCTTGTGGAAGGATGAAATAATAACGGTTTTATCTTGAATTTTGACACCCTACCACCCTTGATAGAAAGAGAGATTATACTGTAGCACACCAAGTGGCGGAGCTGTCGTTTTTGTTGTGCATGGAATTACGGAGTGGGCATTTAACTGTATAAATAAATTATAACAAATTAATAATAATTGATGTTTGTGTTGATTCAGATTTGCCAGCTAGAGCATATATACCTCACAACTGTACCCTCCCAGGTAGTCTGTGCAGGTGGCACCGTTCTGGCAAGGGTTGGGGGAGCACTCGTCCACCTGTTCCTGGCAGTAGCTGCCCATGTAGCCCGCCTGGCAGCGGCAGTAGTGGGTGTTGCCAGCATCCAGACACTGGCCCGAGTTACGACACAGGTGAGCCACCTCCACACCTTCAGACCATAGGGGGGGTGGGGTATTAGCGATACAGTAACATATATACACTCACACAGCATACAAAAACACACACAAACATGTGCTTACCATCCCCTAACCATCCTGTATTGGTCAATTTTATATGCAAAATTGGATCTGTCTGCTTGGCCTAGAGATGTTCATACAGTGTGTGCTCAGAACAATTTGTGTTCTGTCTCGCCTAAATTAACGGTCTAATAGTTACAAATGTCTTCAGAAAGTATTCATACTCCTTGACTTATTCCACATTTTGTTGTGTGAATAAAAAAGTATATATATATATATATATAGTTGCAGTATTACTTTAGTGCCTTGTTGCAAAAACAGGATGCATGTTTTGGAATATTTGTATTCTGTACAGGCTTCCTTCTTTTCACTCTGTCAATTGGGTTAGCATTGTGGAGTAACTACAATGTTGTTGAATCATCCTCAGTTTTCTCCTATCGCAGCAATTAAACTCTGTTTTAAAGTCACCATTGGTCTCAAGTTAAAATGCCTGAGCAGTTACCTTCCACTCTGGCAACTGAGTTAGGAATGACGCCTATATATTTGTCGTGATTGGGTGTAATTGATACACCATCCAAAGTGTAATTCATTTCTTCACCATGCTCAAAGGGATATTTAGTGTCTGCTTTATTTTGTCATTAACCCATCTACCAATAGGTACTGTTTCTTCTATATTTTGTCTTTAACCCATCTACCAATAGGTACTGTTTCTTCTATATTTTGTCTTTAACCCATCTACCAATAGGTACTGTTTCTTCTATATTTTGTCTTTAACCCATCTACCAATAGGTACTGTTTCTTCTATATTTTGTCTTTAACCCATCTACCAATAGGTACTGTTTCTTCTATATTTTGTCTTTAACCCATCTACCAATAGGTACTGTTTCTTCTATATTTTGTCTTTAACCCATCTACCAATAGGTACTGTTTCTTCTATATTTTGTCTTTAACCCATCTACCAATAGGTACTGTTTCTTCTATATTTTGTCATTAACCCATCTACCAATAGGTACTGTTTCTTCTATATTTTGTCATTAACCCATCTACCAATAGGTACTGTTTCTTCTATATTTTGTCATTAACCCATCTACCAATAGGTACTGTTTCTTCTATATTTTGTCTTTAACCCATCTACCAATAGGTACTGTTTCTTCTATATTTTGTCTTTAACCCATCTACCAATAGGTACTGTTTCTTCTATATTTTGTCATTAACCCATCTACCAATAGGTACTGTTTCTTCTATATTTTGTCTTTAACCCATCTACCAATAGGTACTGTTTCTTGCATTGGAAAACCTTCCTGCTCTTTGTGGTTGAATCTGAGGGACCTTACAGATTTGTGAGTATTGTGTCTAGGCCAGTGACCAACAATCTTAATTTAATCAATCTAAAATTCTGTCTAACACAACAACAACAACGTCAGGGGAAGTGAATACTTTCTGAAGGCATATATATATATATATGTATAATTTGAATTGTTTTTACTCTGTGTGCTTTATGTTCACCTTGCTGTTTGGCAGCCACCTCGCAGGAGACACTGGGGACGTCACAGTAGAGGCCGGTCCATCCCGTCTGACACTGACAGGTGTACGAGGAGCCCTGCTGCCAACATGAGCCTCCATTCTTACAGGGAGATGAGTCACACCACCGCACCAGGTTCTGCAAGCAGAGCAGGAACACATTAACACACAAATAAACCCATGCGTAACACACACACACACACTCGCTGTTGAGTGAACTACCACTATTACGTCTCAGTTGTTTCAAAGATGTTTTTAAAAAATTATATCAATAGAAATAGAGGGAAAATAATTATATACAATATATATATGAATGCACTCAGGAGATAGTCGAGATGGCTGCCGCTCTGCCCATACCTGGCAGTTGACTCCAGTGTAGCCATGAGAGCAGGTACACTTGTAGGTGCCGTAGCTGTCCAGACAGGTGCCACCATTGAGGCAGGGCTTGGAGTCACACTCATTGATGTCGTGCTGGCAGTAGCTGCCTGTGAAGCCTGGCAGACACAGGCAGGTGAAGGTGTTGATGCCATCCACGCAGGTGCCACCGTTGAAGCAAGAGCTAGAGAAAAAAACACCACAACGGAAGAGTTGAGACGTATAGTAACCAGAAGTATAGTAACCAAATGAGAAGTATAGTAACCAAATGAGTTAAAGGGATGTTAAAAGGAAAGTTCACTTTTAATTTGAATTTTATTTACTTTATTTTAAATTTCTGTTGTTTCTTCCAATCTGTTTTTATTAGCTGGTTATTTAGCAACATCCAGAATAATCTGGTCAGCATTTTACTAATATTTTTATTTATTTAACCGTTATTTAAATAGGCAAGTCAGTTAAGAACAAATTATTATTTACAATGACGGCCTAGGAACAGTGGGTTAACTGGCCTAGGAACAGTGGGTTAACTGGCCTAGGAACAGTGGGTTAACTGGCCTAGGAACAGTGGGTTAACTGGCACGTTCAGGGGCAGAACGACATGTTACTTGCCCAACGCTCTAACCACTAGGCTACCTGCCGCCCCGAGCTTGAACCAAGCAATGTGGAAAGGAATTGTTTCTCTTAGGATGTATTCAAAATAATTTTACGTTTACATTTGAGTAATTTTGTAGATATTATTATCCAGAGACACTTAACAATTAGTGCATTCATCTAAAGACAGCTGGGCAAGACAACCACATCAGTCATAGAAATGAGGTTTTCCCTCAAAGTAGTTCAGCAAATTCAGCACTAGTAGGAAAAGACATGGGATGTATTTAAGATACTCTGAAGAGGTATGGTTTCTTGCAAAAAGGGTCTTTTTCTCCGTCCTTTTGAATTGCCACTAACGAAAACACAGTACGTGAACTGCTCTCTGTACCTCTCTGTGCAGTCGGGGGTGTTATTCTCGCAGTTGATGCCACTGAAACCGGGTGGACAGGTGCAGGTGTAGGAGTTGACACAGTCTGTGCAGTTGGCCCCATTCTTACACGGGTTGCTCTCGCACTCATTAATGTCATGCTCACACCTGCCACCACGGAACCCTGGCAGACAAGTGCACACAAAGCTGTCCACTCCATCTCTGCACAGACCTCCATTACTGCAGGGGTCTAGAAAGAGAAAGCGAGAGAGATATGTATCAGGTAAGTGATAGTTGGGCCAAGTTCACTTTACAAGACAGAGTGAAGAGTTGATGTTTAGTTCCTTACTGGGCTTGCAGTCGTCGATGTCCGTCTCACACTTCTGGCCGGTGTAGCCCGGACGGCAGCTGCATCGGTAGCTGCCCACCATGTTGTGGCATGTGGCGCCGCTGCGGCAAGGACTTTTCACACATTCGTTGATATCTATCTCGCATGTTTGACCTGAGAGAATAGGGGGGCAGTCAGTCTCTCAAAGAACACCCTCTATTGGATGGATGGGTGGACAGATGGAGGAATAAACAGAACAGATGGAGGAAGATATGAGTAGTTTACCTTGCCATCCCTCTGGACAGAGGCAGGAGAAGCTCTGGTAGTCCTCTGACTCATGACACACTCCACTGTTCTTACAGGGCTGCATGGGGCTGCATGGGGCCAGCAGTGTCTCACACATCTCACCTGGTAGGGATAGGAACACAACACACACCTCAAACAAATGCCCTCAAGTGCTACAGGGTCACCATCACAGATCATTAATCGGTCTGTATGCTTTTTGAGTAAGAGCCGTGAATGTTTGTTCCGTTCATACATGTTTCGTTCATGTTACATTTGTATTTCACTCTCCACTTCCCTTTTGCAGTTGGACAACTTTGGAGAAGTACTTACATCCCAATTCAATGCTTTTAAACTCTTTGACTTCTTCAAAGTTGTCTTCCAGCGAAATGGAAATGGCTGCATTGTATGATATTTCCCTTTTCTAGTCACATAGGGAGGACAACCCCCCCCCCCCGAAGAGTGACATCAGTTTTTAAAGCCCACTTTTCCGTCCACCTCCCTATCCATCTCCACAGTAACCAGAGGCCAGGCAGGAAGCTGCTTCCTGTTTCCTGCTATTGTTTAGCCCAGAGACAGGAAGAGGAAGTGGCCACGGGCTCCAGTTCCTTGTCCTCATGGTCTATAGCATGTTATTCACACACACAGTTATCACAACATGGTGGACAGGGTGGATTTTTCCACAAATGATAGAGAGGAACAAATCATAAGGCCTGTTTCCACACAGTTAGTGGGCATTAGTCAACCTATTTTCTTCTGAAATAACACTAAAAGTCTGCTAGAAATGTCTTTTTATACCATTGTTCAAGAAGTCTCCTATTCTGGAGCCCTACAGGGCTTTCTGAGTAGAGGGCCAAACCAAAACCAGAGCCATAAGTCTACTGTACACATCTCTTTAGGCCTATATGGCTCCGGGAAAATCAATACGTTCTCATACCGGTATAGGGCAGTAAGCAGTTGCACTTGTAGCCGGCCACATCGTCAATGCAGGTGCCCTGGTTCAGGCAGGGGTTGGAGGCACACTCGTTGATGTTAGTTTGGCAGTTAGGTCCTAAGGCATGGCCGGGGATTAGAGAACACACATGGGATTAGAGTCGCAGATTTACTAGGGATGATATCCACCACCCACAAACTCAGAGTTGCGTCATTGAGAGAGTTTTTATTTATTTATTTATATTCAACTAGGAATGTCAGTTTAGAACAAATTCCTATTTACAATGACGGCCTACCAAAAAGCCGTTTGCGGGGACGCAAAAATAAATAAAAATATAGGACAAACCACACATCACGACAAGAGAGATACTACATAAAGAGAGACCTAAGACAACATAGCATGGTAGCAACACATGACAACACAACATGGCAGCAGCACAAAACATGATACAAACATTATAAGGCACAAACAACAGCCACAACTGTCAGTAAGGTAGAGACAACAATACATCACGCGAAGCCGCCACAACTGTCAGTAAGGTAGAGACAACAATACATCACGCGAAGCCGCCACAACTGTCAGTAAGGTAGAGACAACAATACATCACGCGAAGCCGCCACAACTGTCAGTAAGGTAGAGACAACAATACATCACGCGAAGCCGCCACAACTGTCAGTAAGGTAGAGACAACAATACATCACGCGAAGCCGCCACAACTGTCAGTAAGGTAGAGACAACAATACATCACGCGAAGCCGCCACAACTGTCAGTAAGGTAGAGACAACAATACATCACGCGAAGCCGCCACAACTGTCAGTAAGGTAGAGACAACAATACATCACGCGAAGCCGCCACAACTGTCAGTAAGGTAGAGACAACAATACATCACGCGAAGCCGCCACAACTGTCAGTAAGGTAGAGACAACAATACATCACGCGAAGCCGCCACAACTGTCAGTAAGGTAGAGACAACAATACATCACGCGAAGCCGCCACAACTGTCAGTAAGGTAGAGACAACAATACATCACGCGAAGCCGCCACAACTGTCAGTAAGGTAGAGACAACAATACATCACGCGAAGCCGCCACAACTGTCAGTAAGGTAGAGACAACAATACATCACGCGAAGCCGCCACAACTGTCAGTAAGGTAGAGACAACAATACATCACGCGAAGCCGCCACAACTGTCAGTAAGGTAGAGACAACAATACATCACGCGAAGCCGCCACAACTGTCAGTAAGGTAGAGACAACAATACATCACGCGAAGCCGCCACAACTGTCAGTAAGGTAGAGACAACAATACATCACGCGAAGCCGCCACAACTGTCAGTAAGGTAGAGACAACAGTACATCACGCGAAGCCGCCACAACTGTCAGTAAGGTAGAGACAACAATACATCACGCGAAGCCGCCACAACTGTCAGTAAGGTAGAGACAACAATACATCACGCGAAGCCGCCACAACTGTCAGTAAGGTAGAGACAACAATACATCACGCGAAGCCGCCACAACTGTCAGTAAGGTAGAGACAACAATACATCACGCGAAGCCGCCACAACTGTCAGTAAGGTAGAGACAACAATACATCACGCGAAGCCGCCACAACTGTCAGTAAGGTAGAGACAACAGTACATCACGCGAAGCCGCCACAACTGTCAGTAAGGTAGAGACAACAATACATCACGCGAAGCCGCCACAACTGTCAGTAAGATAGAGACAACAATACATCACGCGAAGCCGCCACAACTGTCAGTAAGGTAGAGACAACAATACATCACGCGAAGCCGCCACAACTGTCAGTAAGGTAGAGACAACAATACATCACGCGAAGCCGCCACAACTGTCAGTAAGGTAGAGACAACAATACATCACGCGAAGCAGCCACAACTGTCAGTAAGGTAGAGACAACAATACATCACGCGAAGCCGCCACAACTGTCAGTAAGGTAGAGACAACAATACATCACGCGAAGCCGCCACAACTGTCAGTAAGGTAGAGACAACAATACATCACGCGAAGCCGCCACAACTGTCAGTAAGGTAGAGACAACAATACATCACGCGAAGCCGCCACAACTGTCAGTAAGAGTGTCCATGATTGAGTCTTCGAATGAAGAGATTGAGAAAACTGTCCAGTTTAAGTGCTTTTGCAGCTCGTTCCAGTCGCTAGCTACAGCGAACTGAAAAGAGGAGCGACCCGGGGATGTGTGTGCTTTGGGGACCTTTAACCGAATGTGACTGGCAGAACGGGTGTTGCATGTGGAGGATGAGGGCTGCAGTAGATATCTCAGATAAGGGGGAGAGTGAGGCCTAAGAGGGTTTTATAAATAAGCATCAACCAGTGGGTCTTGCGACAAGTATAGAGAGATACCCAGTTTACAGAAGAGTATAGAGTGCAGTCATGTGATGTGTCCTATAAGGAGCATTGGTGGCAAATCTGATGGCCGAATGGTAAAGACCATCTAGCCGCTCGAGAGCACCCTTCCCTGCCGATCTATAAATTATTGATCATTTACAATTTTTCCCAACACTTTTGATAAACAGGGCAAAAGAGAAATTGGCCTATAATAGTTAGGATCAGCTTGATCTCCCCCTTAAAATAAAGGACGCACCCTGGATGCCATCCAAGCAATGGGAACCTCCCCAGAGAGGAGAGACGTGTTAAAAAGGTTGGAGATAGGCTTGGTGATGATAGGGGCAGCAACCTTAAAGAAGAAAGGGTCTAAACCATCTGACCCAGATGGTTTTTTGAGGACAAGTTTAAGGAGCTCCTTTAGCACCTCGGACTCAGTGACTGCCTGCAGGGAGCAACTTTGTAGACGGACATGGGAAAAAGAGGGAAGAGCGCCGGGGATAGTCGCATTAGAAGGGGTGGGAGATTAGGAAATGTTGGACGGGCAAGGAGGCATGGCTGAGTCAAATAGGAATCCTGACTTAATGAAGTGGTGATTAAAAATCTCAGCCATGTGCTCCTTGTCAGTAACAACCACATCATCAACTTTAAGGGACATGGGGAGCTGTGAGGGGAGTTTATTCTCCAGGTCTTGAACCGTTTTCCAGAACTTCTTGGGGTTAGACCCACAGAGAGAGAACTGCTCCTTGAAGTAACTAACTTAGCCTGAGTGGACTTATTTCTAATTTGCCTGAAAGAGAGCCAGTCAGCCTGAGTATGCATGTGCCAAGCATTTTGCCAAATGCAATTATTGTGGAGTAACTCAGCAAGATCACATTCAAACCAGGGGCTGAACCTGTTTTTAATTCTCATTTTCTTTATGGGGGTGTGTTTGTTAACAATACCACTGAAAAAAAAGAAGAAGATCCAAGTGTCTTCGACAGAGGGGATCAAGCTGATTCTATACCAATATACAGGGGCCAGTTCATGAAGGAAGGCTTGCTCATTAAAGTTTTTAGCAAGCGTCTATGACAAATCAGGACAGGTCATTTCACTGAGCAGCCATTACGAACACCGGCTGTAAAACAGTGTTCACTAAAGTCATTACAGAAAACACCAGACTGATACCTATCAGGATTATTTGTGAGGATAAAATCGAGGAGAGTAGCCTATTCTGGGTGTTTGGAGTCATACCTTGTGGAATTGGTAATAATCTTAGAAAGATTTAGGGAGTCCCATTGCTTTAGGACTTGGTCATGTGGTTTAAGCATGTACCAGTTTAGGTCACCTCTCTGGACAAATTCAGACTTAGTGTAAGGGGCCAGGAGAGAGCTTTGTGCAGGTAGGGTACAGGCCGGTGCTGATGGAGGACGATAACACCCAGGAACAGTCAACAAGGAGCTATTTGAAAGTTTAATGCTTAAAACCAGCAAATCAAATTGTTTGGGGACAGACTTGGTGGAGACGACCGAGCACTGAAGGTGATCCTTGGTAAAGATTGCCACTCTACCATCTTTGGAAGATCTGTCTTGCCGAAAAAGGTTATAACCAGAAAGGTTAACATCAGTATTCAAAACACCCTTCCTTAAGCACGTCTCAGTAATGACCAACACATCTGGATTGGAGCTGTGAACCCACACTTTCAATTGATCCATTTTAGGTAATAAGCTTCTAGTGTTAACTTCCAAGGTGTAAGAAGGTAGAGTAGAGCGAGAGAGGGAGAGAGACAAGGAGATGATAGGGAGAGTGAGAAACAGTAAGGGAAGACACGTTGAATTGAACTGACCACTGAAGCCGGCTCGGCAGCTACAAACATATCCACTGGTCATATCCTTGCAGGTGCCACCGTTCATACACGGGTTGGACTCACACTCGTTGTTGTTGATGTCACAGTTAGGCCCACCCCAGCCAGAGTCACAGAAACACCTGTAGCTGGAATACAGATAGAGAATCAAATCAAATCAAATTTTATTGTCACATACACATGGTTAGCAGATGTTAATGCGAGTGTAGCGAAATGCTTGTGCTTCTAGTTCAGACAATGCAGTAATAACGAACAAGTAATCTAGCTAACAATTCCAAAAAAACTACTGTCTTATACACAGTGTAAGGGGATAAGGAATATGTACATAAGGATATATGAATGAGTGATGGTACAGAGCAGCATAGGCAAGATACAGTAGATGAAATCGAGTACAGTATAACATATGAGATGAGTATGTAAACAAAGTGGCATAGTTAAAGTGGCTAGTGATACATGTATTACATAAGGATGCAGTCGATGATATAGAGTACAGTAAATATGTATGCATATGAGATGAATAATGTAGGGTAAGTAACATTATATAAGGTAGCATTGTTTAAAGTGGCTAGTGATATATTTACATCATTTCCCATCAATTCCCATTATTAAAGTGGCTGGAGTTGAGTCAGTGTCATTGACAGTGTGTTGGCAGCAGCCACTCAATGTTAGTGGTGGCTGTTTAACAGTCTGATGGCCTTGAGATAGAAGCTGTTTTTCAGTCTCTCGTCCCAGCTTTGATGCACCTGTACTGACCTCGCCTTCTGGATGACAGCGGGGTGAACAGGCAGTGGCTCGGGTGGTTGATGTCCTTGATGATCTTTATGGCCTTCCTGTAGCATCGGGTGGTGTAGGTGTCCTGGAGGGCAGGTAGTTTGCCAACGGTGATGCGTTGTGCAGACCTCACTACCCTCTGGAGAGCCTTACGGTTGAGGGCGGTGCAGTTGCCATACCATGGCGGTGATACAGCCCGCCAGGATGCTCTCGATTGTGCATCTGTAGAAGTTTGTGAGTGCTTTTGGTGACAAAAGGGAGTACAGGAGAGGGCTCAGAACGCACCCTTGTGGGGCCCCAGTGTTGAGGATCAGCGGGGAGGAGATGTTGCCTACCCTCACCACCTGGGGGCGGCCCGTCAGGAAGTCCAGTACCCAGTTGCACAGGGCGGGGTCGAGACCCAGGGTCTCGAGCTTGATGACGAGCTTGGAGGGTACTATGGTGTTGAATGCCGAGCTGTAGTCGATGAACAGCATTCTCACATAGGTATTCCTCTTGTCCAGATGGGTTAGGGCAGTGTGCAGTGTGGTTGAGATTGCATTGTCTGTGGACCTATTTGGGCGGTAAGAAAATTGGAGTGGGTCTAGGGTGTCAGGTAGGGTGGAGGTGATATGGTCCTTGGCTAGTCTCTCAAAGCACTTCATGATGACGGATGTGAGTGCTACACGTCGTTTAGCTCAGTTACCTTAGCTTTCTTGGGAACAGGAACAATGGTGGCCCTCTTGAAGCATGTGGGAACAGCAGACTGGTATAGGGATTGATTGAATATGTCCGTAAACACACCGGCCAGCTGGTCTGCGCATGCTCTGAGGGAGCGGCTGGGGATGCCGTCTGGGCCTGCAGCCTTGCGAGGGTTAACACGTTTAAATGTCTTACTCACCTCGGCTGCAGTGAAGGAGAGACCGCATGTTTTCGTTGCAGGCCGTGTCAGTGGCACTGTATTGTCCTCAAAGCAGGCAAAAAAGTTATTTAGTCTGCCTGGGAGCAAGACATCCTGGTCCGTGACTGGGCTGGATTTCTTCCTGTAGTCCGTGATTGACTGTAGACCCTGCCACATGCCTCTTGTGTCTGAGCCGTTGAATTGAGATTCTACTTTGTCTCTGTACTGGCGCTTAGCTTGTTTGATAGCCTTGCGGAGGGAATAGCTGCACTGTTTGTATTCGGTCATGTTACCAGACACCTTGCCCTGATTAAAAGCAGTGGTTCGCGCTTTCAGTTTCACACGAATGCTGCCATCAATCCACGGTTTCTGATTAGGGAATGTTTTAATCGTTGCTATGGGAACGACATCTTCAAAGCACGTTCTAATGAACTCGCACACCGAATCAGCGTATTCGTCAATGTTGTTATCTGACGCAATACGAAACATCTCCCAGTCCACGTGATGGAAGCAGTCTTGGAGTGTGGAGTCAGCTTGGTCGGACCAGCGTTGGACAGACCTCAGCGTGGGAGCCTCTTGTTTTAGTTTATGTCTGTAGGCAGGGATCAACAAAATGGAGTCGTGGTCAGCTTTTCCGAAAGGGGGGCGGGGCAGGGCCTTATATGCGTCGCGGAAGTTAGAGTAACAATGATCCAAGGTCTTTCCACCCCTGGTTGTGCAATCGATATGCTGATAAAATTTAGGGAGTCTTGTTTTCAGATTAGCCTTGTTAAAATCCCCAGCTACAATGAATGCAGCCTCCGGATAAATTGTTTCCAGTTTGCAGAGAGTTAAATAAAGTTTGTTCAGAGCCATCGATGTGTCTGCTTGGGGGGGGGGGTATATACGGCTGTGATTATAATCGAAGAGAATTCTCTTGGTAGATAATGCAGTCTACATTTGATTGTGAGGAATTCTAAAATCAGGTGAACACAAGGATTTGAGTTCCTGTATGTTTCTTTCATCACACCATGTCACGTTGGCCATAAGGCATACGCCCCCACCCCTCTTCTTACCAGAAAGATGTTTGTTTCTGTCGGCGCGATGCGTGGAGAAACCCGTTGGCTGCACCACTTCGGATAGCGTCTCTCCGGTGAGCCACGTTTCCGTGAAGCAAAGAACGTTACAGTCTCTGATGTCCCTCTGGAATGCTACCCTTGCTCGGATTTCATCTTGTTGTCAAGAGACTGGACATTGGCAGGAAGAATGCTAGGGAGTGGTGCGCGATGTGCTCGTCTCCGGAGTCTGACCAGAAGACCGCCTCGTTTCCCTCTCTTTCGGAGTAGTTTTTTTGGGTCGCTGCATAGGATCCGCTCCGTTGTACTGTTTGTAAGGCAGAACACAGGATCCGCGTCGCGAAAAACATATTCTTGGTCGTACTGATGGTGAGTTGACGCTGATCTTATATTCAGTAGTTCTTCTCGACTGTATGTAATGAAACCTAAGATGACCTGGGGTACTAATGTAAGAAATAACACGTAAAAAAACAAAAAAACTGCATAGTTTCCTAGGAACGCGAAGCGAGGCGGCCATCTCTGTCGGCGCCGGAAGTACTGAAAGGTAGTACTGTCGGCGCCGGAAGTACTGAAAGGTAAGCGCGCATGTGTGTGTGCGCGTGCGTGCGTGTGTGTTTGCTCACCCATTGAGCAGATCCTGGCAGCGACCATGAATGCAGGGGTTGCTGCCACACTCGTCCACCTGCAACAGACAGGTGGCATCACTGTAGCCCTCTGGGCACAGGCATGTGAAGCTGTTGATGCCATCGATGCAGGTGCCACCATTGTGACAGGGGTTGATGGCACACTCATCGGTATTGATGTTGCACATGGCGCCTGAAAATCCAACACAGCAAGGGGTGAGTTTTGATTCATATATGGCCATTGTTTAAAGAAACCACAGCTGGACATAGTGTTTTCTTCTCCCTCTCTCACTCTCTATTCCTTTGTTAGTTGCTGAGGTGATGGGGGAGTCTGCACAACACACAGGGCCACATTACTAAAGGGTGTATGGAGGCAGGGTGAGGCTGCCTGGCTAGCCACTGGAGATTAGCAGTGAGGCCTTTCCCTCTCCCTACCCATTGAATAATAAGATGTGCTCTGGTAAGGAGGGAGAAGGAATGTTTCAGCTGGATCTGAGGGGGTGTAAGCTCAGATATTTTATACCAGTGACAATGGGACACACAAAGCCTCTCGCCACCCCCTCCTCCTCGCCTCATAGGGGGAACTGTGGAGGGAGGGCGGGCCACCTTAACCCAGGGCTGGTAAGGAGAAACAGAATGGCCAGGCCCCATTTCACACCCTGGTGAGCAACAATTACATCCCCCCCTCCCCCATCAATCAGAAAGGGGAGGGCCCAACTGCCTGCCCTACAACTACAATGGCCCTCTGTCTGTGAGCCCTGCCCCTCAACACTCACACAACAGAGGAAAGAGGACAAAAAGATAGAGGAGCAAGGGGGCAGCAGCAGCTTGCCTGCAAACCCTAAGAGTTTATTAAATATTCACAGACACACACACAAATGTGACACGTACGTGCACACACACACACACACAGACAAGTAGAGACAACAGGTCCTACAGGGTTTGGAAACAGGAGCCCCATGGGAATAAGTGGACTGGAATTGTTATTCCACAAATGGTTTGGGATAAATAATCACCTTTTCTTCACTGACACCGGGAAAAACATATAAAAAGGGCCAATGTAAAAACACTTCATATACAGACCAGGTGCAGCAGGTGTGTGTGTGTGTGTGTGTGTGTGTGTGTGTGTGAGAGAGAGAGTAGTTGCATGTGTGTGTATCAGGTTTGGGGCTGCCTCTCTGTTCTCCCGCCTTGTCCCACACAGCGAATGTGACACCACTTCTTTTTCAGTCAGCTCACTGGCCACCTGTCCCTCTCCCTTCCACCTTTCTTCCACCTGCCCCAGATTCTCCCGTCGACCCAGTGCTCACCTGCGTAACCTGGCTCACATGCACACTCATAGCTGTTGATCTTGTCAATGCACCTCCCGTAGTCACAGGGCTTGCTCTTACAGTCATCCAGATTCACCTCACAGTTAAAGCCTGTCAAACAACCAAAGTAGGGGGTACAATGTTACTAACACTGGCAGAGCTTCACACATATGCCTGGATGTGGCTGCCTGTGTTGGAAAATATGTAGGATTGTAGTATGGTGTGTGCATGCGTATGTCTGTATATGTGTGTATGTGCGTGTCTGTCTTCCTGTGTGGATGCGTATTTCTGTGTGTGTGTGTGTGTGTGTGTGTCTGTCTTCCTGTGTGGATGCGTATCTCTGTGTGTGTGTGTGTGTATGTGCGTGTCTGTCTTCCTGTGTGGATGCGTATCTCTGTGTGTGTGTGTGTGTGTGTATGTGCGTGTCTGTCTTCCTGTGTGGATGCGTATCTCTGTGTCTGTGTGTGTGTGTCTGTGTCTGTCTGTGTGTGTGTGTGTGTTCTTGTACCTGCAGTGCCCTTGGGGCAGGTGCAGATGTAAGTGTTCTCCCTGTCCTGACAGGTGCCTCCGTTCTGACATGGCTGGCTGAGACACTCATTGATGTTGGTCTCACACAGGCGGCCCGTGTAACCAGGGTGACAGTAGCAGGTGAAGGTGGCCAGGCCGTCCTTACACGTGCCATAGTGACAGGGGTCCGAGTAACACTCGTTGATGTCAGTCTCACAGTGCTGTCCAGAGTAACCTGGAAAGGAGGAGAAGGTAGAGAGTTCAAAACCTTTCTCCAGAAGTGTGCCCTCGTTCACTCCCCCTCGTGCATTTCAAAAGCATTAGATTGGTGCAAGCATAGCTGGAAGGAGTTTCCACCATATTCCTCACACCAATCCAATCCAATCTAAATCCATGAAAGGGAGTGTATGAGAGCACATTTCAGAATAAGGGTAGAGAATCAGAACATAGCTTATGTTCTAGGATGATGAGGTCTTATTGAGGGAGAAATTCCGCCGAACCAAAGGAAGCCTATCGATGAACAGGAGTAGGCTTGGCCTTGGTTCTTGTAACCACCCTATAAAGTGTATTAATTTAAACACAAAAATTGAGCCTCAAACCGTTCTGACCATGTGCAGGCCGACTGTACCTTCAGTGCATTCACATGAGTACTTGTTAGGGCCGTCGGTACACTTGGCTCCGTTCATGCAGGGCGTGCTGGCACACTCATCGATGTCAACCTGACATAGACCACCAGAGAAGCCTGGACAGGGAAGAATATATATCAGCCATATACCTTTTTGTTGTTGTTTTCTGTGCTGTTTTGCTATTCTTACCGTTTTGTTATTTGTCTCGTATCGACTACACATCTCAGTTTTATTTGTTAATCTTTGTACTATTTTTACCCCCTTTTCTCCCCAATTTCATAATATCCAATTGGTAGTTACAGTCTTGTCCCATTGCTGCAACTCCCCTACGGACTCGAGAGAGGCGAAGGTTCGAGAGCCATGCCTCCTCCGAAACACGACCCTGCCAAACCGCACTGCTTCTTGACACACTGCTCGCTTAAGCCGGAAGCCAGCCGCACCAATGTGTCGGAGGAAACACCATCCAGCTGGCGACCGAAGTCAGCTTGCAGGCGCCCGGCCTGCCACAGGTGTCACTAGTGCACGATGGTACAAGGACATCCTGGCCGGCCAAGCCCTCGCAAATTGTGCGCCGTCTTATGGGACTCCCGGTCACGGCCAGCGTTGACACAGCCTGTGATCGAACCTGGGTCTGTCGTGATGCCTCAAGCACTGTGATGCAGTGCCTTAGACCGCTGTGGCACTCGGGAGGCCCGGGACATTTTTTTTAGATTCAAATCCTGTGTTGTCTTGGAAAGCCTTTACACTATGATATATTAAAAGATGCACATTTCTCAAGTCTCGTACGCGACCACTAGATTTTCACCCCTGCAAGCAGTACAATCTAAACAGAATTGTCTCTTCAAGCCAAATGCTCATACAGTAGTTTTTTTTTTATAGCAGAACAATGTTTTGAAACAGCACAAATGTAGACATTTTCCTTTTAGTTGAATATGTTTTATTGGGTTTCTCTCTGAAAGTGCACTAATACAATCTGAAATTGACGCCGTAGCATGAAAAAAAATTAAGGAATCTCAGAACAATGCACTGGCAAGCTGGATCAACTCCCCAGTGAATTAACAGTTTTCAGTCGGAATTTGTTCTACCTCATGTAATGATTTGCATATTGATAGCCTGGTTTGTCCTAAGGTATTGATAGCCTGGTTTGTCCTAAGGTATTGAAGCCTGGTTTGTCCTAAGGTATTGAAGCCTGGTTTGTCCTAAGGTATTGAAGCCTGGTTTGTCCTAAGGTATTGAAGCCTGGTTTGTCCTAAGGTATTGAAGCCTGGTTTGTCCTAAGGTATTGAAGCCTGGTTTGTCCTAAGGTATTGAAGCCTGGTTTGTCCTAAGGTATTGAAGCCTGGTTTGTCCTAAGGTATTGAAGCCTGGTTTGTCCTAAGGTATTGATAGCCTGGTTTGTCCTAAGGTATTGAAGCCTGGTTTGTCCTAAGGTATTGAAGCCTGGTTTGTCCTAAGGTATTGAAGCCTGGTTTGTCCTAAGGTATTGAAGCCTGGTTTGTCCTAAGGTATTGAAGCCTGGTTTGTCCTAAGGTATTGAAGCCTGGTTTGTCCTAAGGTATTGAAGCCTGGTTTGTCCTAAGATATTGAAGCCTGGTTTGTCCTAATGTAACTTAAATATGCTAAAGTTATAACGTACGCCTAAAAGATATCGTTATCGTTAGATAACGTTATCTGAATGTAATTGCGCTCTTAATTATTTTACCACATCTTTCAAACATAATCCAGCCTTTATTGTGGCTCTAAAGTGCATGAGTTAGAAGAGGGAAAAACGGAAAAAGGTTAAACTAATTTGCATCTAAAGTAGGTCTGGAGGACCCTGAACTTTATAACGACACCCCCCACAACACACACACACACACACACACACAACCCATATAGCAGGAGCTCCAAATACACACTTGCACACCCCACCACCCCTTATGCCCCCTTTAATTCCCAATTAAATAGCCAGCATCAGCTGCGCAAAAGTGGGGTTGTGATGGAGACCTGAATGAGGATGTGTTCAACCCTCAGTTCCGGAGCTTCTCTATTCGGGTTGTTTTGTTGCCTTTAAAGTTTTGTAGCCTAAGAGAGTTTACCCAGGATCAGATCCACTCTTTGCGTCCGTGGACTACACCTCTCCGTTCTTCGTGGCCTTTCTGATTGGATTGTCTGACTGACTGACTGACTGACTACAACCTTTTTGTATACGGTATTTCATTTGTATTGATGTGATGTATACTGTGATGATTTATGTAGTTAGTTGTAGTTGAGGACTTAGTAAGAGTTGATACGCTTTAAAGTTCTGTGGTAAAATAATTGTTATATTGATTGTATGATTAATACTGGGTTTACGCTACACGGAATGAACGGACAAACATTGCGTGACAAAAGTCACTTGAGTTCCCCGAACTCCTTTACCGGGCTGGACTCTTTTTAGGCCCGAGGTACAGGACATTTCTGGAGGAACCAGAATATAGTTGTTTTGGAAGTTCTTTCCAATGTTTTAAGGGTTTATGAAAAGTTTATTTCCATCCTGACTTTTACATAAGTCCTTTGTATTGGTGTAGACTTGACGGACCAGATGGGACTCATTCCCTCCCAAACCAAAAGGAGAAACCAATGTTTTCTCTGGTAGGCACAACCTACCTGGCACCCCTATAAATAATCACCTCAAGTCAAAACCGTTACACAACACACACACACACACACACACACACGGTAATCATTCACTTTACTTCACCCTCCAGTGACCCCACTTCCACCCAAAACCTATCAGGAGCTGAGGACCCCCACCCCCCATCTACTCCTCAAACCCTCTCTCCCTGTACACCTTCCTTCCTCCATTCCTCCTTTCATTCATCAATTCCTTCCTCCCGCCAACTCTCTCTCTGGGCCATCTCTCTCACCTTTGTGGCACTCGCAGTGGAAGGAGTTGATCCTGTCGATGCACTTCCCGTTGTTCAGACAGGGCATGCTGGCACACTCGTCAGTGTTGATCTGGCAAAACACCCCCTCATAACCTGAACACACACATGTTTATGACAATATTACAGAAACAGTTTCAGGTCACACTACTTTGAGTTCACAGGCTCAAATATTTAGCCATTTTTAGATAGCTAGTATTGTCTTGTGTAGCAGGGGCAGAGAACTGAACTCCAATCATGAACAATTATTCTTACACCTAAAAACATGTCAAAGTGTCTATGTCAGTAAGACAGTGTTACAAACCTAAATATCCCCCTAAATGGTACATTTCAATGTGTCATTGTACCTGGCATGCAGATGCAGTGGAATCCTCCAATTTGGTCCAGGCATGTGGCATCGTTCTGACAGGGGTTGGACATGCACTCGTTGACATCCATCTCGCACCGCGGGCCCTCATAACCCTGGAGACACTTGCACTGGAACGAGCCTTTAGTGTTCAGGCAGCGCCCACCGTGCTCGCAAGGGTTGGCGCCTGAAACGTCAAACACAGGATCACCACTTATATCCCCACTTTCAGCCTGTGCAATTTCTCTATCATTAATACAAGAGGTAGATATAAAGATCCTGTACTTCAGTGTTCTAATGCCAAAATACTACCAAAATGCATACGCGTCACACTGACAATTATTTATTTTTATTTAACCTTTATGTATCCAAGTTAGTCTAATTGAAAATCGCTCAAGGGAGTGTTTGGTAAATAGCACATTGGCAGAGTTTGTCATCCTGAATGTTCAGAGACGGGTATCTTTCTATAGAGATGAGAGAGGAGCAGAGAGAGAAGTCACTCACCTAAGGAACACTCGTCAATGTCCTGGTTGCATGCAGAGCCAGTGTAACCTGGAGGGCAGGTACAGATGGCTTTCCCGTTGACAGGATTGGTGTCACAGTTAGAGCCTTTTTGACACGGGTTACTGATGCAGGCATCATCAAGATGACACAGTAAACCTGAGGAAAGACAAATGATGATGAATTTGATTTTTATAGGTAGTGCATTTCCAGGGGTACAAAATGCTTTCTATTGTAAAGGGGGAGAATTGACTCACCTCATCAACTAACATTGTGAAGCACCAACCTGAAAATAGTCTCTCAATATTGTCAAGCAACTATCATGGGGGTGTAACCAGGCCACCTCAGTCCAGTGCGGCCTGGTGTGCAAAGCTCTCAACGGTTTCTTATTTGTAATCTTCCTCCAGTGTGTGTGTGTGTGTGTGTGTGTGTGTGTGTGTGTGTGTGTGTGTGTGTGTGTGTGGTTTGTGTGGGACAGGCGAGGTCGTAGTACCTGTGCGCCCATGTGGACACTCGCAGAAGAAGGAGGCTACGCGGTCGTGGCATGTGGCGCCGTGATAACAGGCTGCGCTGGCACAGTCGTCGATGTTCTCACTGCAGTCATCGCCCGTCCAGCCATTGACACAGACACAGTGAAAGCTGCCATAGGTGTCGTGGCAGGTACCGCCGTTCTGGCACGTGTTTGGCATCATCTCACACTCATCCACATTCTCGGTACAGAACTGGCCTAGAGAGCAGAGGGCAACGATTACATTATGCAGGGGCCATAAGAGATTGATATAGGGACAATGTGGAATCTCAAGTTAATTTATTTCCAGAGACCTTGTCCATCTTGAAGATTGGAGGTTACCTGTAAAGTGAGGGGGGCACTGGCAGTTGTAGGTGTTGACCCCATCCACACACAAGCCACCATTCTGACAGTTGTGGCCTGGGCAGTCATCAATGTTGTGATCACAATTCTGACTTGTAAATCCTGAGAGTGAGTGAGAGAGCGTGAGAGTTGAGAGAGGGGGAGAAAGAAGAGACAATAGGGAAAGAAAAGGGAAAAAGAGACATGTCATTCATAGAAACCAGTAACAATTTCACTACACATAATTCAGACCCACCTTTCTTCTTATTGTTACAATCCTTTATAACCAGAGATAAGATCTGCATATTCCCATGGCCATCTGCTTGAATCTACCTCCTTGTACGCTTCAAAGGCTCCCTGCGTAGTGTGTAGCCATTTTACAAATCAAAACTCAGGTTAACGATCAACCCAAAGCGGCGTAGGTTTCCTGCTCGCCTCACTCTCTGTCTGCATTCTATCACAAAGATACACGAGAGTGGCACGCCGTGGGTTACATTTTAACTCTTAGTTAAATGTTAAAATGCATGCACACACACACACACACATTTATCCAAACCGTCCTTCACTCAGAACCTTTAGGATTGGTCTACGGGTGACTGAACTTTGATTCCCACTGAAATCTCAACCTTTAGGCCAACAACACCAACTGCATGCTTCACTATCATCAGGAGGATGGAATGAAGGAAAAATCTGGGAATACCGTCTGTTTCTGAGCCGCTGGGAATGAGGGAGTCTCGGCAGCTGCATGCAGAACTCCACAGCAGAGCCACAGACACAACCACCATGCATGAACCACCATTAGGGCTGTGGCGGTCATGGCATCCTTTTCAGCCGGTGATTGTCATGCAAATAACTGCCGGCCTCACGGTAATTGACCAATAAATTACCATAAACACATTTAGCATCTCCTGGCTACCATGAATAGCCTACAAACCACTGATACAGACCATTGGAACAATTACATGAATCCATTTAATATAGACTACAATTAAGCCATTATTTATTTTAGACAGGATTAAAGAAACATGATATGAAGAAAATGTAATCTATTTCAGAAGAACAGAATATAATATTCTGAGTTGTCCTTATGTTAGGCCCTGATCTGGCTATGCCATATGGCTGTGGGCTAAACAGTTCATTTAACAGACAAGATTAGTTTAGAAGTGTATATTATTTTATAGAATGAAGAATACAGCTGAATAAAATAGAAAGGATATTTTCTCCAAAAGATTTCCGAGGGAGTGCGCACATGCAGCTATTCTGTGTTGAGCAGTTAACAAAGAAACAGGTCCTCCTAAATGTTTTTAATATGCAAGCATAAGCAGCGAGGCCATAAGGCTAGGAGAATCTTTTCCTAAAGTATATTGAATTAAATGCCAAAATTACAGTGCATTCGGAAAGCATTTAATTTTTCCACATTGTTACGTTACAGCCTTTTCTAAAAATGGATTCAAAATACAGTTGAAGTCGGAGGTTTACATACACTTTAGCCAAATACATTTAATTCCTGACATTTAATCCTAGTAAAAATTCCTTGTTTTAGGTCAGTTAGGATCACCACTTTATTTTAAGAATTTTCAGAAAAATAGTAGAGTGATTTATTTCAGCTTTTATTTCTTTCATCACATTCCCAGTGGGTCAGAAGTTTACATACACTCAATTAGTATTTGGTAGCATTGCCTTTACATTGTTTAACTTGGGTCAAACATTTTGGGTAGCCTTCCACAATAAGTTGGGTGAATTTTGGCCCATTCCTCCTGACAGAGCTGGTGTAACTGAGTAGGTTTTGTAGACCTCCTTGCTTGCACACGCATTTTCAGTTCTGCCCACAAATGTTCTATAGGATTGAGGTCAGGGCTTTGTGATGGCCACACCAATACCTTGACTTTGTTGTCCTTCAGCGAATTTTCCACAACTTTGGAAGTATGCTTGGGGTCATTGTCCATTTGGGAGATCCATGTGTGACCAAGCTTCCTGACTGATGTCTTGAGATGTTGCTTCAATATATGCACATCATTTCCCCCCTCATGATACCATCTATTTTGTGAAGTGCACCTTTGCCCTCTGCAGCATAGCACCCACACAACATGAAGCTGCCACCCCCGTGCTTCATGGTTGGGATGATGTTCTTCGGCTTGCAAGCATCCCCCCCATTTCCTCCAAACATAACAATGGTCAATATGGCAAAACAGTTCTATTTTTGTTTCATCAGACCAGAGGCCATTTCTCCAAAAAGTATGATCTTTGTCCCCATGTGCAGTTGCAAACCGTAGTCTGGATTTTTTTGGGCGGTTTTGGAGCAGTGGCCTCTTTCTTGCTGAGCAACCTTCCAGGTTATGTCGATATAGTACTCGTTTTACTGTGGATATAGATACTTTTGGTTTCCTCCAGCCAGCATCTTCCTTTGCTGTTGTTCTGAGATTGATTTGCACTTAATGCACATTCATCTCTAGGAGACAGAACGGGTCTTCATCCTGAGCGGTATGACAGCTGCGTGGTTCCATGGTGTTTATACTTGCGTACCATTGTTTGTACAGATGAACGTGGGACATTCAGGCATTTGGAAATTGCTCCCAAGGATGAACCAAACTTGTGGAGACTACAACTTTTTTTCTGGGGTCTTGTCTGATTTTTTTTGATTTTCCCATGATGTCAAGCAAAGAGGCACTGAGTTTGAAGGTAGGCCTTGAAAAACATACCCAGGTGCACCTCCAATTGACTCCAATTATTTCAATTAGCCTATCAGAAGCTTCTAAAGTCCAGACACAATTTTCTGGAGTTTTCCAAGCTGTTTAAAGGCACAGTCAACTTAGTGTATGTAAACTTCTGACCCACAGTGAATTATAAGTGTAATAATCTGTCTGTAAACAATTGTTGGAAACATTACTTGTGTCATGCACAAAGTAGATGTCCTAACCGACTTGCCAAAACTATAGTTTGTTAACAAGAAATGTGTGGAGTGGTTGAAAAACGAGTTTAATGACCTAAGTGTTTGTAAACTTCTGACTTCAACTGTACATGTAAACTTCTGACTTCAACTGTATATTTTTCATCAGTTGACAGCGCATGTCAGAGCAAAAACCAAGTCATGAGGTCGAAGGAATTGTTCGTAGAGCTCTGAGACAGGTTTGTGTCGAGGCACCGATCTGAGGAAGGGTACCAACACATTTCTGCAGCATTGAAGGTCCCCGAAGAACACAGTGGCCTCCCTAATTCTTAAATGGAAGAAGTTTGGAACCAGCAAGACTCTTCCTAAAGCTGGCCACCCGCACAAACTGAGCAATCAGGGGAGAGGGACCTTGGTGAGGGAGGTGACCAAGAAGCCAATGACCACTCTGATAGAACTCTAGAGCTCCTCTGTGGAGATGGGAGAACATTCCAGAAGGACAACCATGTCTGCAGCACTCCACCAATCAGGCCTTTATGGTAGAGTGGCCAGATAGAAGCCACTCCTCAGTAAAAGGCACGTGACAGCCCAAAAGGCACCTAAAGGACTCTCAGACCATGAGAAACAAGATTCTCTGGTCTGATGAAACCAATGTTGAACTTTTTGTCCTGAATGCCAAGCGTCACATCTGGAGGAAACCTAACATCATCCCTACAGTGAAGCATGTTGGTGGCAGCATCATGTTGTGGGGATGTTTTTCAGCAGCAGGGACAGAGTCTAGTCAGGATCAAGGGAAAGATGAACGGAGTACAGAGAGACCCTTGATGAAGAGCACTCAGGACCTCAGACTGGGGCGAAGGTTCCCCTTCCAACAGGACAACGACCCTAAGCACACAGCCAAGACAATGCAGGAGTGGCTTCAGGACAAGTCTCTGAATGTCCTTGAGATCTCTGGAGAGACCTGAAAATAGTTGTGCAGCGACGCTCCCCATCCAACCGGACAGAGCTTGAGAGGATCTGCAGAGAGGAATGGGAGAAACTCCCAAAATACAGGTGTGCCAAGCTTGTAGCGTCATACTCAAGAAGGCCTGAGGCTGTTAAAAACTTCTTAGGGCTGAGATCCAGCTAACGGGATCGATATGACAACAGCCAGTGAAAGTGCAGGGCGACAAATTCAAAACAACAGAAATCTCATAATTAAAATTCCTCAGACATACAAGTATTTCACACCATTTTAAAAGATACACCTCTTGTTAATCCCACCAGTGTCCGATTTCAAATAGGCTTTACGGCGAAAGCCCCACAAACGATTATGTTAGGTCAGAGCCAAGTCACAGAAAACCACAGCCATAAATCAGAAATAGAGAGAGAATTCATTACTAACCTTTGATGATCTTCATCAGATGACACTCATAGGACTTCATGTTACACAATACATGTATGTTTTGTTCGATAAAGTTAATACTTAAATAAGAAAATTTCAGTATACATTGGCGCGTTTTCAGTAGTTTCAAAAACATCCAGTGATTTTGCAGAGAGCCACCTCAATTTACAGAAATACTCATAATAAACATTGATAAAAAGATACAACTATTAGGCACGGAATTATAGATCCACTTCTCCTTAATGCAACCGCTGTCAGATTTCAAAAAAGCTTTAGGGAAAAAGCAAACCATGCAATAATCTGAGTACGGCGCTCAGAGCCCAAACAAGCCAAAAATATATCCACCATATTGTGCAGTCAACAGAAGTCAGAAGTAACATTATAAACATTCACTTACCTTTGATGATCTTCATCAGAATGCACTCCCAGGAATCCCAGTTCCACAATAAATGTTTGTTTTGTTTGATAATGTCCAAATAGCTACTTTTGTTAGTGCGTTTTGTAAACAAATCCAAACTCACGAAGCGCTTTCACTAGGAGCAGACGAAATGTCAAAAAATTCCGTTACAGTCCGTAGAAACATGTCAAACGATGTATAGAATCAATCTTTAGGATGTTTTTAACATAAATCTTCAATAATGTTCCAACTGGAGAATTCCTTTGTCTTCAGAAATGCAGCTAACTCTCACGTGAACGAGCGTCACAAGCTCAAGGCATTCTGGCAGAGCACTGACTCTTTCCCCTCTCATTCTGCCCCACTTTACAGTAGAAGCATCAAACACGGTTCTAAAGACTGTTGACATCTAGTGGAAGCCTTAGGAAGTGTAACATGACCAAAATCCCACTGTATCTTCAATAGGGAATGAGTTGAAAAACAACCAACCTCAGATTTCCCACTTCCTGGTTGGATTTCTTCTCAGGTTTTTGCCTGCCATATGAGTTCTGTTATACTCACAGACATCATTCAAACAGGTTTAGAAACTTCAGTGTTTTCTATCCAAATATACTAATACTATGCATATATTAGTAACTGGGACAGAGTAGCAGACAGTTTACTCGCGGCACTTTATTCATCCAAGCTACTCAATTCTACCCCAGCCATAAGAAGTTAACGCTGCCAAAGGTGCTTCAACAAAGTACTGAGTAAAGGGCCTGAATACTTATGTAAATGTGATATTACATTTTTTATTTCTATACATACATATAAAATGTCTAAAAAACAGTTTTTGCTTTGTCATTATGGGGTATTGTGTGTAGTGAGATAAGGGGGAGAAAAACAATGTAATACATTTTAGAATAAGGCTGTAATGTAACAAAATGTGGAAAAAGTCAAGGGGTCGGAAAACTTTCCGAATGCACTTTCTGTTGAAAGGTGAACCCCAGTCTGAGGGGCGATAGGCTAATTAGCATACATTAAAAAGAATTGTCTACTAAAGCATGACTTGGATCAGTAGCTTCTTTAAAAAATACATAGTGCCTAACAGTCAGAAGGAAAGGCAGCGCGTGCAATTTGGGAAGATTATTGTTGAGTTGCAACGTCCTGAAAAGATGAGCGGCTAAGCCAGCCATATTGCCATATTTCATAATACATTGCAGAAAAACATACTTTGGTAAGCAAATGGTTATTGCTGTAAAGAGAACACAATAAAAAAATGTCGTATCAAAATTCTCAACGTAATCGACCGAACAACAGTATAGCCTATATTATTGGCACAGAACATATTCACTATTCATCATTGTTGGGTCAGTGCTACTTAAAGGTTCTCTTTTTACAATTTCCTCCTCCAGTTTAGATGAACGTCATATTCTGTGTCTCGCCTTCTCTTAGGCCTATTATATGGTCGTTTTTATTGTATCTACTTGTCAGTATCAGTCGAGTAGGCTAACTTGTAATTTGCTGAATAAAAAATATGATGCTAATGTCTCCAGTCATATAATGTATAGTAGAATTTGATGAAATGTGTTTATAAAAAGGCAACATTTTCCCATGCAAAGAAAGAAAATGTACAGTATCCAATATAGCCTAGGCCTAATCTACACTATAAGTGCTCAGCTATGCATTGAACGGTCGTTTTTTGCGAACAGTGATTGAGTTATATTATTAGCCTAAATGATGACCATCCAATCTACTCATTACTTTACAAACAGTATGCTATCTTACATAAGTCTGCAAATGCGATTATGCATGGAATGCTTTTTTATTAAGGGGAATCTTTATGGTGAAAATGTGCTTCACCAAACTTGAAACTCACGCGCCGCCTATGTATGCTAAGTTGTAAAGCGGATTTATGTTTATTTCATTTAAAGAATTGAACAACAAATATAGCAGCAAAAGAATCCTGGGATCGTTAAATAGTGGCCATCCAAAACTCTATTTTCAAATAGGCTATGTGCTCTCTAACTGTGTTCCAGGGGTCTTGGGCCTATAGGCTACAGTGCCGTGAAAAAGCACTTGTACCCTTTCTGATTTTCTGCATTTTTTGCAGATTTTTTTTATGCTGAATTTTTATCAGATCATCAACCAAAACCTAATATTAGATAAAGGGAACCTGAGTTTACAAATAACAAAACCAAAAGTATACTTATTTTCTTTATTTAACTAACAGAGTTATGCAACATCCAATTCCCGTGTGAAAAAGTAATTGTCTCCTGACACTCAATAACTGGTTGAGCCAACTTAAGCTGCAATGACTGCAACCAAATGGTCCCCGTAGTTCTTGATAAGTTGTGGAGGAATTTATCACAATACCACCCCCATGCTTGACCGTTGGTATGAGGTTCTTACTGTGAAATGCAGTGTTAGGTTTTCGCCAGACATAAATGGGACCCACCTCATCCAAAAAGTTGACAAGAAGCACATGGATGATCATCAAGACTCATGGAAGAACGTTCTATGGACAAATGAGTCAAAAGTATAACTTTTTGGACAACATGGGTACCATTATGCCTAACAAAAATCAAACACTGCATTCCACAGTAAGAACTTTATACCAATGGTCAAGCATGTTGGTGGAAGTGTGATGGATTGGGGATGCTTTGTTGCCTCAGGACCTGGACGAATTGCCTTAATAGAAGGAACCATGCTCTGCTCTGTATCAGATAATTCTATGGGAGAATGTCAGGCCATAATGTTTATGAGCTAAAGCTGAAGCGCAGCTGGGTCATGCAGCAAGACAATGATCCAAAACACACAATCAAGTCTACATGAAAATGGCTAAAATGCAACACATTTGAAGTTCTGGAATGGCCTAGTCAAAGTCCAGACCTAATCCCAATTGAGATGTTGTGGCAGGACATCAAACGAGCAGTTCATGCTTGAAAACCCACAAATATCGCTGAGTTAAAGCAATTCTGCATGCAAGAGTGAGCCAAAATTCTTATACAGCTATGTGAGAGACTGATCAACAACTACAGGAAGCATTTGGTTGCTTGAGTTGCATAACATTGTAAATTAAATAAATTAAATAAGTATACTTTGTTATTTGTTACCTCAGGTTCCCTTTATCTAATATGAGGTTTTGGTTGAAGATCTGATAACATTCAGTATAAAGAAATATGCAAAAATAGAGAAAATCAGAAAGGGGGCAAATACTTTTTCATGGCACTGTACATTTGGAGTTATTAGGTCACTTTAATTGTGATACAAACCTTAATAACAGAAAAGTGGTTTTGAGATTCTTCAAAGTAGCCATGCTTTGCCTTGATGAAAGTTTTGTACACTCTTGGCATTCTCTCTTCATGAGGTAGTCATCTGGAATGCATTTCAATTAACAGGTGTGCCTTGTTAAAAGTTCATTTGTGGAATTTCTTTCCTTCTTAATGTGTTTGAGCCAAATCAGTTGTGTTGTGACAAGGTAGGGGTGGTATACAGAAGATAGCCCTATTTGGTAAAAAAACAGGTCCATTTTATGGCAAGACAGTCCATCATTGTTTTACATGAAGGTCAGTCAATCTGGAAACTGTCAAGAACTTTGAAATTATCTTCAAATGCAGACGCCAAACCCATCAGGCGCTATGATGAAACTGGCTCTCATGAGGACCGCCACAGGAAAGAAAGACCCAGAGTTACCTCTGCTGCATGAGATATGTACATACGAGTTACCAGCCTCAGAAATTCCAGCCCAAATAAATGCTTCACATAGTTCAAGTAATAGACACATCTCAACATCAACTGTTCAGAGGAGACTGTGTGAATCAGGCCTTCATGGTTGAATTGCTGCAAAGAAACCACTACTAAAGGACACCAATAATAAGAAGAGACTTGCTTGGGCCAAGAAACACGAGCAATGGACATTAGACCGGTGGAAATCTGTCCTTTGGTCTGATGAGTTAAAATGTGAGATCTTTGGTCCAAGAAGGAGAGTGATGGAGTGCTGCATCAGATGACCTGGCCTCCACAATCACCTGACCTCAACCCAATTGAGATGGTTTGGGATGAGTTGAACCGCAAAGTGAAGGAAAAGCAGCCAACAAGTGCTCAGCATATGTGGGAACTCCTTCAAGAAGGTTGTTAAAGTATTCCTCATGAAGTTGGTTCAGAGAATTCCAAGAGTGTGCAAAGCTGTCATCAAGGAAAAGGGTGGCTACTTTGAAGAATCAAATACAGCAAAATGGTATTTAGTCAGCCACCAATTGTGCAAGTTCTCCCACTTAAAGATGAGAGAGGCCTGTAATTTTCATCATAGGTACACTTAAACAATGACGGTCAAAATGAGAAAAATATCCAGAAAATCACATTGTAGGATTTTTAATGAATTTATTTGCAAATTATGGTGGAAAATAAGTATTTGGTCAATAACAAAAGTTTATCACAATACTTTGTTAAATACCCTTTGTTGGCAATGACAGAGGTCAAACGTTTTCTGTAAGTCTTCACACACTGCTGGTATTTTGACCCATTCCTCCATGCAGATCTCCTCTAGAGCAGTAATGTTTTGGGGCTGTTGCTGGGCAACACAGACTTTCAACTCCCTCCAAAGATTTTCTATGGGGTTGAGATCTGGAGACTGGCTAGGCCACTCCAGGACCTTGAAATGCTTCTTACGAAGCCACTCCTTCATTGCCCGGGCGGTGTGTTTGGGATCATTGTCATGCTGAAAGACCCAGCCACATTTCATCTTCAATGCCCTTGCTGATGGAAGGAGGTTTTCACTCAAAATCTCACGATACATGGCCCCATTCATTCTTTCCTTTACACGATCAGTCGTCCTGGTCCCTTTGCAGAAAAACAGCCCCAAAGCATGATGTTTCCACCCCCATGCTTCACAGTAGGTATGGTGTTCTTTGGATGCAACTCCGCATTCTTTGTCCTCCAAACACGACGAGTTGAGTTTTTACCAAAAAGTTCTATTTTGGTTTCATCTGACCATATGACATTCTCCCAATCTTCTTCTGGATCATCCAAATGCTCTCTAGCAAACTTCAGACGGGCCTGGACATGTACTGGCTTAAGCAGGGGGACACATCTGGCACTGCAGGATTTGAGTCCCTGGCAGCACAGTGTGTTACTGATGGTAGGCTTTGTTACTTTGGTCCCAGCTCTCTGCAGGTCATTCACTAGGTCCCCCCGTATGGTTCTGGGATTTTTGCTCACCGTTCTTGTGATCATTTTGACCCCATGGGGTGAGATGGGTCCCAGATTGAGGGAGATTATCAGTGGTCTTGTATGTCTTCAATTTTCCTAATAATTGCTCCCACAGTGAATTTCTTCAAACCAAGCTGCTTACCTATTGCAGATTCAGTCGTCCCAGCCTGGTGCAGGTCAAAATTTTTGTTTCTGGTGTCCTTTGACAGCTCTTTGGTCTTGGCCATAGTGGAGTTTGGAGTGTGACTGTTTGAGTTTGTGGACAGGTGTCTTTTATACTGATAACAAGTTCAAACAGGTGCCATTTATACAGGTAACGAGTGGAGGACAGAGGAGCCTCTTAAAGAAGTTACAGGTCTGTGAGAGCCAGAAATCTTGCTTGTTTGTAGGTGACCAAATACTTATTTCCCACCATAATTTGCAAATAAATGCATTAAAAAAACTACAATGTGATTTTCTGGATTTTTTTTCTCTAATTTTGTCTGTAGTGTACCTATGATGAAAATTACAGGCCTCTCTCATCTTTTTAAGTGGGAGAACTTGAACAGTTGGTGGCTGACTAAATACTTTTTTGCCCCACTGTATATTTAGATTTGATCGTTTTCATGCCTACCAGGAAGGCTATACTCCTGTTGTAAAGCGAAAGTAATGTGCTTAATATTAGGAATGTTGAGAAATAAATATAGCAGGCCTAGCCTGCAGAAAGCTGATGGGAACCTCTTATTAGTAGAGGCCATCAAAACTCTGTTCTCACTCAAATGCATAGTCTATATAAATGTTGCGCAACATGAGCTCATGGGCTCTCATGAGGTGTTTGATTTTATTTTGGATTGCATTTGTATTGATGTCAGAGTGATTAGAGGGACAACAGATCCCGGAGTACAAGGCCATTAGCAACTGGCAGTTAGCAAGCCCTAGTAGGCTACTAATGACCACCAGTAGCATCAGAGCGCAGTTTTGGAGAAGCCTAGTTACTGTGACTAAACGGTCAGTTGGAATTTGACTGCGGTCATGACTCGGTAATACTTTCACCATAACATCCCTAACCATTAATCACTATCTTACACAATAGCTCTACAACTGTAGTTCTCCCACCAAGGGGGAATCCCAATTGGCTTTTCAAACCGTTTGGAAACAGAAAACCTTTGTGATGTGTTTGTGTGTGTGTGTGAGTAGATAACAGGAGGAACCCAGCTAGCACATAGCGTACATTGAACCATATGTTTCTTCGAGCTTGGTGAGAGCATGCTTGTCCTATGATTATTTTGCACACAACCTTTGCATAACTTTCTGGGAATGGTGCAGGATAGTTGCTTGGCCTTAGAACATTCTCAGCACATTTAAGGAACTTGACAAAAAATATATATATATTTTCTCTGTAATTCATTACTTTCGTAAATGTTCAAACATGGTTACATTTCATTTACATTTTGGTAATATTCAAGGAAAGTTCTCCAACTGTTTTGACTTTGAGAATGTTCTAAAATATTTCAGAGAACATTAAGAAACAACGTTCTTCTGTGGGAATTTCAGTAGTTAGCCATAACGTTTCCTACAGGTTCCTCATGGTTCTATTTAAAGGCATGTTTTCAGAACCTCCCAGCAATCTATAAATTTACATTCCCAGAACAGGAAAAATGTTCCCTTCCGTTTACAGAACATTTAAAAAAGTTCCGTTTTACAGGTCAGGAAACTCATGGTTTCGTTCCCGGAACCAATGGGAAACCAAAAACGTACGTTCCCACAACTTCCACAACGTTCCCACAACGTCTGCGCAATAATATCCTGCCAGCAGAAACCAGAGACTAGCAATGCCCTATATCCACCAATCACATCCAAGTTACAACAGCTCTCTATTAATCAATTCCTGACAGTACCTCTTTGGTAAACACAAATGATTGAAAAGTCAATGCCAGGCAGGCTCAAACAGGCACAGATTAGGAATTTTAATAGATTTGAGCAAAGGGGTGAAGGGTTACCTGGCAGGCAGCTGCAGTCATAGCTGGTGTCCCCCTTCTGCACGCAAGTGCCCCCACTGTGGCAGGGAGAGGGGTTGCAGGGCATGTAGGGGGTCTCGCAGTTGGCACCCGTGTACTCCTGGGGGCAGCGGCAGTGGTAGGAGCCCACCTCATTCACACACATGCCCCCGTTGCGACAGGGTGACGACATCTGGGCACACTCATTGACGTCCAGCTTGCAGGTCTGGCCATGAAAGGCGGGCAGGCATGCGCAGATGTAGTGGGACTCGAAGGGTGAGCATTGTCCACCGTTGGCACAGGGGTTGGATGCACAGGGGTTGGCAATCTGGCATGTCTTCCCTAGAGGAGGAGGATAGGATGACAACAAATAAAAACAAACAATGAAATAACATCAAACATACCTGCATGAACAGTATTTCATTTGGTGTTCTGAAAACCATATGTTAGAGCTTGGTGATAGCATGGTTGTCCTATGGTTATTTTGCATACAACCTTCCCACAACCCCCTGGGAATGGTGCAGGATAATTGATTGGCTTTTGAACACATTTAAGGAAAAAAATAAACGTTATTTTCTTGGTAACCCATTAGCCTGGTTGCAGTCTCTGTTCAGCTACTACATTCCACTCCTATAATTTCCCAAAGAGACTGGCCTTTTGGCAATCTTCAAATATGAACATTGTATCATTAATGAGCTCGAGGAGATCAGAGGATTTGATCCTGATTCAATAACCCTCACAGCTATCATCCAATCACAATATTTATGCAAATTCAATTGAGAGGAAAACGTAAACTTAATTTATACATTTGATTGGAAACATTGTAACATTGGGCATGCTGACAAAATACATGTGTGTGTGTGTGTGGCGTGTGAAGAACAGAAGATACCCGTTTATTGCATTTTTACCGCCAGCCAATGTGATCACATCATACCAGAGAAGCTCTTGCCATTCAAACTTCCCTGCCAGTTCATTGTGAAAGCAGTAGCCTATTTTATATCCAGCAAGCAAGAGCAAGGTGCCTCTTTCCTCAAATAAATGTATTTGCTCAAAATAAGTAACCAAACTATATTGCTACTTCTGGGACACGAATTGGGCTAGGCTACTGGTTCAATAGCTATATGAGGATGGAAGAGAGAGGAAGAAGAGATAGGGGAATAGAGAGAGGAAGAGAGGATGGAAGAGAGGTATAAAGAGGGAAATGAAAGGGAAAGGGATACCTAGTAAGTTGAACAATTGAATGCATTCAACTGAAATGTTTCTTCTCTGAATCAGAGGTGCAGGGTGCTGCCTTAATCGACATCCACGTCTTCGGGGCCGGGAAACAGTGGGTTAACTGCCTTGCTCAAGGGCAGAATGACACATTTTTACCTTTTCAGCTCAGGGATTCGATCCAGCAAGAGCGAGAGGATGGAAGAGAGCGAGAGGATGGAAGAGAGAGAGAGGATGGAAGAGAGAGAGAGGATGGAAGATAGATGGCCAGTGGAGGCCAGTGGAGATGCATGAATTGCACAAGAAGGGAATAGTGAAGACAGATGTGTGTGAATTAGAAGTTAATTAATAGGCTGGACTATGCTAGCCCATATATTAGACCTAGCCTACCACAACATCTGTGTTATGCAAGCCAGAGACTATTTCTTTTATATGTCTGATGCCCATTTTGTGCCAATTAATTGAAGTTGAAGATCTCCAAATCGTCAGTTTAATGAAATGTGCAATAAAAAACGCATAGTGCCTAGGTCTATTTAATGAAACTGGCTGACAGTGGCTGTTGACGTAGGCAACAGATTGCAAAACAGGGAATCCCCGATTCATCACTGAGCTCGTCTTATCCAAAAATGCATATAAAATGCAAGTGCACTGTCCAGCAGCTCACATCAGCAGGATCGAGAGCCTTTTGACTAGGAGGGACGTCTAACGTAGATTGCTAAAATAATGATTATGATCACATTTCCTCAATTTAAATACTAACCCTATGGGGACATCTATACCTAGGCAGCCAAGCATGAGGGATCAGTGTAGCCTTTTATCATTTAGACATGATGTTGAAATATCCTTACGCCTAGAATAAAAACCATCAGGCTTCCGGCATAGAGCCAGCAGCATACCACCCTGCATACCACTGCTGGCTTGCTTCTGAAGCTAAGCCGGGTTGGTCCTAGTCAGTCCCTGGATGGGAGACCAGATGCTGCTGGAAGTGGTGTTGAGGGCCAGTAGGAGGCACTCTTTCCTCTGGTCTAAAAAAATATCCCAATGCCCCAGGGCATTGCCCTGTGTGCCGTCTTTCGGATAGGATGTTAAAACGGGTGACCTGACTCTCTGAGGTCATTAAAGATCCCATGGCACTTATTGCAAGAGTAGGGGTGTTAACCCGTGTCCTGGCTAAATTCCCAATCTGGCCCTCAAACCATCACGGTCACCTAATAATCCCCAGTTTACAATTGGCTCATTCATCCCCCCCTCTCCACTGTAACCATTCCCCAGGTCGTTGCTGTAAATGAGTCAACTTACCTGGTAAAAGAATGGATAAATAAATAAAATATTCAACTGAATTTAAAGAATTACATGAGGTATTTAGGGAAAAACTAATCCAATGCAAATCTTCCTCTGGAATAAGGCACATGCTGAGATAATCATGACATCACTAGTAATACTATAGCGGTCTCTCCATCTCCCCCTTCAAACTTTCCTTGTCAATTCATTTGATATGGTGAATTACACTATAGGCCTAATCTAAAGTTTCCTAAAATAGCCTGTCTGGACTCCATCTCGGAATAAGAGAGGTAGGACAAATAATATAACTGACATAAAAGTAATGATGATCAGCATATGAAAAGGTTAGCTGGACTTAGCTAAAGACCCATAGATCAACAATTCAAGGTTTATCTAGTAGCAGTGCAAATATCATGGTACAGCTATATGGTACTTCTTAATGGTAAGTTTATAAACATATATTATGATAAATATAATTTAAACCTGTATCTCATTATGGTAAATGGTGAAATAAGCATTGCCATTTATAATTGTAATGGCTTAGCAGAAAATAAGAAAAGATTATCATTACCTAGCTTAATTAAAGAGAAGGAATATAATATATTTTGTTTACAGGAAACTCATTCAACAAATGGCAGATTCATTAAATAGTACCCGCGAAAACACCAGTCTCATCATCAACAGTGAAGAGCAGACTCCGGGATGCTGGTCTTCTAGGCAGTTGAGGTATACCAAACCTTTTTTGATGTACTCAGAGCACCGCTATCAGCATGTTTTAACCAGTCCTATAAAAATGGTAGATTATCAGACAGTCAACAAGAAAGTCTGATTTCATTATTACTGAAACAGGGCCCAAGAGTTTAAATATAAAGTTCCAGTCCGTAAAATAAATTGGAGGCCCCTTACACTTCAGTGTTGTGATGCAAAAATTCTAGCAAAATGGACATAGAATAAATAAGGTTTTGTCCGATATTATTCATCCTAATCAGACAGGTTTTTTACGATACATTGGAGATAATATAAGACAAGTACTGGAAACAATAGAATACTATGAAAAATCTGTGAAACCACAGCTGACTTTGAAAAGGCTTTTGACAAAGTACGACTGGAATTTATATATAAATGCCTGGAATATTTCAATGGGTTAAAGTTATGTATAGTAACCTAGGTGTAAAATAGTAAATAATGGCTACTTCTCAGAAAGTATTAAAACAAGGTTGTCCACTATCGGCATATCTATTTGTTTGACAATCGAAATGTCAGCTATTCAAATCAGATCCAACAATAATATCAAGGAGCTAGAAATCCAGGGCTTAAAAACAAAAAAGGTGTCATTGTGATGATTCTTTAAAAAGCATTAGAGCCTTAGAGGATCTATATATATTTTTTTATGATAAGTGTACTATATTATTATTACGTATTGGATCACTAAAATATACAACTTTTATATTACCGTGTAGTTTACCAATAATACCCTGTGTTCAAATGCCAAAAATAAACAAATGATTTCAATAAAATACATTTTAATAGAAAGTTAAATAGATAAGATCTTGATACCATGGAAAGGAAAATACTTGTCTACGTGATCTAAAAATCACCCTGATGACCTCCTTAGTCATATCCTAGTTCACCTACTTGCTTATGGCCTTGCCTACACACCAAGCTACTTGTTTTTTGATTATATGAGCAATTTTTGATTTTATTTGGAATGGCAAGCCAAACAAAATTAAATGGGCCTGTAAATATATACAGTTGAAGTCGGAGGTTTACATACACCTTAGCCAAATACATTTAAACTGAGTTTTTCACAATTCCTGACATTTAATCCTAGTAAAAAGTCCCCGTCTTAGGTCAGTTAGGATCACCACTATTTTAAGAATGTGAAATGTCAGAAGTTGACATACATTTGGTAGCAATGCCTATAAATTGTTTAACTTGGGTCAAACATTTCGGGTAGCCTTCCACAAGCTTCTCACAATAAGTTGGGTGAATTTTGGCCCATTCCTCCTGACAGAGCTGGTGTAACTGAGTCAGGTTTGTAGGCCTCCTTGCTCGCACATGCTTTTTCAGTTCTGCCCACATATTTTCTATAGGGTTGAGGTCAGGTCTTTGAGATGGCTACTCCAATACCTTGACTTTGTTGTCCTAAAGCCATTTTGCCACAACTTTGGAAGTATGCTTGGGGTCATTGTCCATTTGGAAGACCAATTGCGACCAAACTTTAACTGATGTCTTGAGATGTTGCTTCAATATATCCACATCATTTTAGTTCCTCATGATGCCATCTATTTTGTGAAGTGTACCAGTCCATCCTGCAGCAAAGCACCTCCACAACATGATGCTGCAACCCCCGTGCTTCACGGTTGGGATAGTGCTCTTTGGCTTGCAAGCAACCCCCTTTTTCCTCCAAACATAACGATGGCCAAACAGTTGTTACTATTTTTGTTTCATCAGACCAGGGGACATTTCTCCAAAAAGTACGATCTTTGTCCCCATGTGCAGTTGCAAACCGTAGTCTGGCTTTTTTTAATGGCGATTTTGGAGCAGTGACTTCTCCCTTGCTGAGCGGCCTTTCAGGTTATGTCGATATAGGACAAATTTTTACTGTGGACATAGATACTTTTGTACCGGTTTCCTCCAGCGTCTTCACAAGGTCCTTTGCTGTTGTTCTGGGATTAATTTGCACTTTTCGCACCAAAGTACGTTCATCTCTAGGAGACAGAACGCGTTTTCTTCCTGAGCGGTATGATGGCTGCGTGGTCCCATGGTGTTTATACTTGCGTACCATTGTTTGTACCGATGAACATGGTACCTTCAGGCGTTTGGAAATTACTCCCAAGGATGAACCAGACTTGTGAAGGTCTACAATTTTTCTGAGTTCTTGGCTGATTTCTTTAGATTTTCCAATGATGTCAAGCAAAGAGGCACTGAGTTTGAAGGCAGGGCTACACCCAGGTAAACCTCCGATTGACTCTAATGATGTCAATTAGCCTATCAGAAGCTTCTGAAGCCATGACATCATTTTCTGGAATTTTCCAAGCTGTTTAACACAGTCAACTTAGTGTATGTAAACTTCTGAACAACTGAAATTGTGATACAGTGAATTATAAGTGAAATAATCTGTCTGTAAACAATTTTTGGAAAAATGACTTTGTGTCATGCACAAAGTAGATGTCCTAACCGACTTGCCAAAACTATAGATGTTGGAACATTGCTGCTATAACAGCCTTCACTCTTCTGGGAAGGCTTTCCACTAGATGTTGGAACATGGCTGCGGGGACTTGCTTCCATTCAGCCACAAGAGCATTAGTGAGGTCAGGCATTCATGTTGGGCGATTAGGCCTGGCTCGCAGTCGGCGTTCCAATTCATCCCAAAGGTGTTCGATGGGGTTGGGGTCAGAGCTCTATGCAGGCCAGTCAAGTTCTTCCACTCTGATCTCGACAAACCATTTATGTATGGATCTCGCTTTGCGCAAGGGGGAATTGTCATGCTGTAACAGGAGGGGGGCCTTCCCGAAACTGTTGCCAAAAAAAAAAAAAAGAGTTGAAGCACAGAATCTTAAAGAACGTCATTGTATGCTGTGGCGTTAAGATTTCCCTTCACTGGAACAAAGGGGCCTAGCCTGAAGCATGAAAAAGAGCCCCAGAACATTAATCTTCCTCTACCAAACTTTACAGTTGGCACTACGCAGTCGGGAAGGTAGCGTTTTCCTGGAATCTGCCAAAACCACATTTTTCCGGCAGACTGCCAGATGGTGAAGCGTGTTTTATCACTCCAGAGAACGTGTTTCCACTGCTTCAGAGTCCAATGGCGGCAAGCTTTACAACACTCCAGCTGATGCTTGGCATTGCGCATGGGGATCTTAGGCTTGTGTGCGGCTGCTCGGCCATTGAAACCCATTTTATGACTTTCCCGACGAACAGTTATTGTGCTGACGTTGCTTCCAGAGGCAGTTTGGAACTCGGTAGTGAGTGTTGCAACCGAGGACAGACGATTTTTACGCGCTTCAGCACTCAGCAGTCCCGTTCTGTGGCCTACTACTTCGCGGCTGAGCCGTTGTTTCTGCTAGACGTTTCCACTTCACAATAACAGCATTTACAGTTGACTGGGGCAGCTCGAGCAGGGCAGAAATTTGACGAACTGATATGTTGGAAATGTGTCATCCTATTATGGTGCCACGTTGAAAGCCACTAAGCCCTTAAGTAAGGCCAGTCTACTGACAATGTTTGTCTGTGGAGATTGCACAAATGTGCACGATGTTATACACCCGTCAGCAACAGCGGTGGCTGAAATAGCCATATACTTTTGTATATATAGCGTCTCTATCTTTCCCTACTGTCAACATCTCCCAGTATCTATTCACTAAAATCAGAAATTACCTTAAAAATATACATCTTAATATCTTACCTGACCATCCGGGTGGGCAGCGGCAGCGGTAGTCGGAGAGCGTGATCAGGTCACAAGTCCCTCCATTGCGACATGGCGAACTCATGCAGGCATGGTTGGTAGGCGTCAGGCACAGCTGGTCGGAGAAGCCCAGTCGACATTTGCAGTGGAACTCAAAAGTGTTGCCGTGGGATACGGCGCGGCACTCGCCCCCGTTGCGGCATGGCGAGGGGTTGCAGGGGTTGGAGTACTGGCAGCGGCTACCCACATAGTCACTTGTACACCTGGAGAGAAAGGAGACCAGTGACAGAGGTGGTCGAAACAAGTGGACAGCAATCTAAAAGGTCACAAATGGTATAAAAGCAGAGTAACCACTTCTTTTATGTAGAGAATGAGGATAGAATATGGTGGAATTCCATTGCAGTTTCTCATGCAGTACAATAGAATTGTATCTCCCCAAACGCTATATCAACACATGATACTAACGAGCCAGGAGTGGAGGGAAGAAAGAGGATGGGTGTGGATAGTGGCCCTATCAGTTTCCTGCTCAGCAGAGGCCCACCGGAGCCCTGCAAGGGAGGGAGGGATGGAGTGTGAGCCAGGCCAGGGTGGGCTGTTTTCTTAGTGTGTCTTCCTGGATTAAATGTCCCTCAGAACTTTGAAAACACACTCTGCTGGAACAGATGCCACCAAAAACAGGATTTGGGGACAGTCTCGCTGTGCCCGTTTCCAGCTACCTTTTCTAACCCAGGCTGTCCACCCTCATCCCGTCATGACCCTAGAGATCAAGGGGCCCTGATCGGCCCAGCTGCCCAGATACCGAGCACCACATTAAGGCTACTAAGCCCCTCTGTGCCCCTCCACACTCCCACCACAGACACACAGCAACAGTCTCCTAGTCCAACTGCCCCCCCCCCCCACACACACACTACATCATGAGACACCCTCTTTATTCCCAGAAAGACCCTCACCCCCATCCAAACCATGGCAGCAGATGTGGTTGGCAGGGGAAAACTAGTCTGACTAGGCATCACTGTAATAATCTAACGTTTATACTAAGAGATCTAGACTGCGATCTCGAGAATCTGTGTGTGTGTGTGTGAGAGGGAGAGAGATAGAGAGTGTAAGTGTGTCTATGCATGTCAGAGAGGGCATCTGTTGGCCTCGTAGAATCTCCACAGGGAGCAGGTGCGCATGTTAATGAAGGCAGCTGTTAGGCACACCTCCTCCCCCTCTCCCCCTCCTCTCTGTCCTCTAGAGGGGGATGCTGTCCTCTAGATAGTGGATGCATTTTGTCATGAAAGGAGGTCTACTTGCAGTATGCACAAAAGCAACATATAATTCCTTGCACAACCGTGGGGGCAGTGTTGTGTAGGCAATTAAGCTGTATTTTACCACCAAACTCGCTTGGTTCCTTGATCTGATCTTTATAGGATACGTATTGATAACCAAATATGATCTCTGGGACTGCTCAAATAATAAGCCAAACAACATTATTACAATTCACCCCAAAAAGGTATTTTGTTTAGAAGTATAACTACACGATTCCAGGCTATTTTCAAATGGTAAAAACAGCTACTAGCCATGTGCTTTTCTCTGTGTCCAAACATGATGACATTCTATGTTTAGCTTATATGAAAACTGGGATAATGTTGTAGGTTACACTGGTAAGTATAATCATTTTTGCCATAGCATATTATTTAATTATAATTATTTAATTATAAAATCTAATTATTTCACGTGGGAAGCTAAAAGGCGAGCTTGCGTGCTGTTTTTAGCCAGCTAGCTAGCACGCTGCTAGAGGAGTAGCCTGCAGCCAACTGCCAGGCACAAAAAAAAGTCATGTAAAACTAACTTAAACTTTCATTACATGTAGCTATTACTCAAATATGCAATTGTTTTTCTTTGAAATGAGCTAACAGTGGTGATGTTTTCAACATGATTCCTCTTTTCTTTTACCACAAATGGGAAGACAAAAAGGACATTTCTGCTATCGTCCCCTTCTGAATGTTGCTATTTGGGGGTCTAGGAACACATGCAACGGCGGGGGTATCATGTTACCGAAAGGTGCGTGTTGCTACATTAAAAAACATGACCTTTACCGGGAGTCACCCTTTCACCTAGTATTGTCACGTTAACAGAATTTTCACTAGGTTTAGTATCATAATACTCAATACCAAAACCACATAAAAAAACATGACAATGACAGATTTTCCCCAGTTTTTTTGTGTGTACCCTTTAATTCATGCAGCTAGCACTGTTGTTTGATTAGCCTATCCAACTACATTAAGACGGTTATCATTAGCATCGCTAACGGCTACACAAAGTTTTAGTTTTATACATGTCTTATGATAAGCTTGTAGACACACAGTCAGGGGCATTCCCGTGCCATTACATGTCTTATGATAAGCTTGTAGACACACAGTCAGGGGCATTCCCGTGCCATTACATGTCTTATGATAAGCTTGTAGACACACAGTCAGGGGCATTTCCGTGCCATTACATGTCTTATGATAAGCTTGTAGACACACAGTCAGGGGCATTCCCGTGCCATTACATGTCTTATGATAAGCTTGTAGACACACAGTCAGGGGCATTCCCGTGCCATTACATGTCTTATGATAAGCTTGTAGACACACAGTCAGGGGCATTCCCGTGCCATTACATGTCTTATGATAAGCTTGTAGACACACAGTCAGGGGCATTCCCGTGCCATTACATGTCTTATGATAAGCTTGTAGACACACAGTCAGGGGCATTCCCGTGCCATTACATTCCCGGCTTGGGGGGGAAATTAATTACATTTTCAAATAAGTTCAATACATTTAGGTGATTTCCAAAATGTGCGAATTTTTTTTTTATAGAACAGAAAGTAACAAATTCGAATACCATTTTATTGTGTTATAGTATCAAAAGTACTGAAGTTTAGGTACACCATGCAACACCATCGCTTACTTTCTCGAAATACTCTCACTTGTGAATCCTCTCTCTCCCTCTCAAATTCAAAATAAGCTTTACTGCCATGAAAGTGATGACCCATGAACTCTCTCACAACCAGGGGAGTACGACTGCCCCTCTCATTTAAGCCACGGAAGTTCAAGGCCGACCGCGGTACTGTTGGCATTGTTAGCAGAAAACAGCATCCACCATTATAGTGAATGGAAAAATGATGAATCTTCGTGTAAAAAACAAAAAGACAATCATGGGACCAATAATTGCTTGTAATACACCAGATATATCATTGAACAGATTGTGTGTGATTTTTAAAACAGATGACGTTAAGAATAATTTAGTTGCTAATAGCAGCCTGCAGTAGCCCATTATGCCTTCAACTGGAGTTACTCAATGAGAGGGGGCAGCACTGATCTAGCCTGCAACGTCACACCCTGGAGTACCTCCAACTGCGCATGTTATGTTTCCATGCGACGCCATCTTAATTAACCAACTTCATTTGGATTCAAAGCGCTATTGAGTCGTCACATAGGAATAGATGGTGTAACATGATTGATGGCTTTGTCAATTCATATGGGGCGGCAGGTTGCCTAGTGGTTAGAGCGTTGTGCCAGTAATTGAATACCCGAGCTGACAAGGTCAGCTGTCATTCTGAACAAGGCAGTTAACCCACTGTTCCCCGGTAGGCCGCCATTATAAATAAGAATTTGTTCTTAACTGACTTGCCTAGTTAAATAGCGGTTACATATATACATTAAAAAACAGGGCTGACTCTCTCTGAACCTTCTTACAACTCTCCTATATGTGTAATTTCTACAGAGCTCGTCTCAGACCTCACACGTGCCTGTTGGGAGACTCTGTGGTTGACTCACTACGATATGAGGACCGGAGGTGAGGCCAACCGCTCTACCCTTCCCAGGGGTCCAGCCAGAGGCAATTGGCAAAACTGTGTCTTTCTTTGCCTCCCATGCAGACTTCCGTTTCCACAGCTTTTTTTTTTTTTTTCCACCTTTATTTAACCAGGTAGGCCAGTTGAGAACACCTTTATTTAACCAGGTAGGCCAGTTGAGAACACCTTTATTTAACCAGGTAGGCCAGTTGAGAACAAGTTCTCATTTGCAACTGCGACCTGGCCAAGATAAAGCAAAGCAGTGCGACACAAACAGTTACACATGGGATAAACAAATGTACAGTCAACAACATAATAGAAAAAACCTATATACAGTGTGTGCAAATGTAGTAAGATTAGGGAGGTAAAGGCAATAAATAGGCCATAGTGGCAATAATATGGGGATGAGGTAACATGATAAGTAAACAAAAAAACTCAATAAGTCATGCAGGATACATTTTTTGGTCGTGTCAGGGGCTTGTTCACACTACAATTGCTACTATATGTTTGGAGAGAGTTGTGTTTGTGCGAAATAGACAAAGAAACAAAGAAAGAGAAAGACAGAGGTGGAGTCTGTGTGTGCGCGTGTCTGCCTATGCGTGTTCCCCATCCCCTCACTGTAATGGATCTTCTTTGTCCTAAAGTCAGTCCCCCCCACGCTGTAAAACCATCAGGCCTCAGCAACAGACCCCAGCAACAGGTCTTTCCCAGCAATGCAATGTCCCCTCAGGGCCAGAGCAGATGCTTCCCTGACCCCTGACCCCAAACACATTTGTGACTTTGGGCCAGCCCCCTCTACTCCCCTCCCCCTATGGGGCCTGATCTGCCATCTGCCACTGAGAGTGACTTTAGCCTCCTACACAAAAACAGCCCCCAACTCCCACCTTTACACAACGTAGTGCACTGGGCCTTTACTAGTCTTTACTAGTCCTTTAGTCCTTTAGTCCGATATAGCAGTCTGTAGCGCGGATAAAAAACATTCTGGTGTGTATGCCTAGTTAAATTAAATAAAAGTACATGTCCGTGCATGAAGAAGTGTGACACTTGTACCTTCCTGCTGTTTGTTGCCACTGCTCAGGTAAACTCCGTCCTTTACCTCTCCTCACCACCACCCCCTTTCTTACTTAATTAACCCTCTGCTCATATTTTACTGCCCTTTCAGCATTATGTTAGTCTTCAAATAAAATTTTTTTTGTCACATTTACCAGCAGCATACCACCCTGCATCCCACTGCTGGCTTGCTTCTGAAGCTAAGCAGAGTTGGTCCTGGTTAGGAGACCAGATGCTGCTGGAAGTGGTGTTAAAGGGCCAGTTAGAGGCACCCTTCCTCTGGTCTAAAAAAATATCCCAATACCCCAGGGCAGTGATTGGGGACATAACATTGCCCTGTGTAGGGTGTTAAACAGGTGTCCTGACTCTCTGTGTTCACTAAAGATCCCATTGCACTTATAGTAGGGGTGTAAACCCTGATGTCCCAATCTGGCCCTCATGTGGTCACCTATTCATCCCCAGCTTACAATTGGCTCATTCCTTCCCCCTATATTCCACCGGTTGTTGCTATAAATGGGTCGGCAGGTAGCCTAGTGGTAAGAGCGTTGGGCCAGTAACCGAAAGGTTGCTAGTTTGAATCCCTGAGCTAACAAGGTAAAACTCTGTCGTTCTGCCCCTGAACAAGGCAGTTAACCCAATGTTCCGAGGCCATCATTGTAAATAAGAATTTGTTCTTGCCTAGTTAAATAAAGGTAAATAAAAGAGAACGCGTTCAGTAAAGTTACCTGGTAAAATAAAAAAACATGCGCCGAATACAACAGGTGTAATGCTTACATACGAGCCCTTAACCAACAATGCAGAGTTTTTAAAAAGTAAGTAAGAAACATTTGTTAAACAAAAGGAAAAATGGAAACAATAACGAGGCACGACGGGCACCAGTACTGAGTAAATGTGCTACTGGGAGTAGTACTGTAGACCAATCACTGACGATGGGGCGTAGAATAAGCATTATATTATATAACCATTTTGAGCGAGCGTCCTTTTAATTTTCTTTAATATTGATTACCATTTATTTGTCTCCCTCTGCCAAATCGTCCTTCTAAAAGGTAGGCTATATCCTACATGTAAATGTAGGTCAAGAGAAAGTGCAAATGTCCACTCTCATCATTCTTGCTGCTTTAAATTTAGTAGCCATGTGAGTGAATAGCTGCGTGTGGTATTTTTTCTAATTGTATTCTATACCTTATGCATGGACGGAGAGCATGGGGCAGCTATCTTTCCAATTAAATTAACTTCCTCAATATGATTAGGACATAGTTTACTGCATTGTCTAGAAATACATATTGATCACCTATATTTGTCTCGGTCTGAAAATCACCCCACTCCAAAAAGGTAGGCTATAAAATAGCTCAAGAGAAAGTGCAAGATTTCACTCTCTCATCTTCAAACTACGTCAAGCCTATTGGCTGATATAGCACAGCAATAACCTAATATAAATGGGCCATGTGAGAATAATTTAACCTATTTTGATATTGCCTATAGGGCACACAATTGCTGGGACCATGGCTAACTAGTGACTGCGATTGGGTTTGGGACCAGTTCTTGTGGTAGTGGGTGGGCATCGGACAGAAGGTATGAAAAGCTGCAGGTGCAGGCGGGATGAAGAAATCCATCCTGCCCAGACCTCTAGCTCGGGGTAAAACTTGGGGTAAATCTCCAATGGAAATTCAGCACTTGGGAATGGTTCGGGTCGTGAAAGGAGTGCTGGCCCTTGAGACTTAAAAGCCAATAAAAGACCAACACCTGCCAACACGCTTGGCGCTTGACCCTGGGCCGCACCGGACGGCTCCTGATATGGCCTTAAGCCTCAACTAGGAGTTGAGCTTTGCCAGAGCACGGAGTAATCCTATAGGAGGACAAATGAAGAGCAGCATTCGCATACATTGCAGGCAGCATTCCTTGAATCGTGGAGGAGCATCGCAGAGGATAAACGCGTTCCTCTGAACAATCTTAGAGGGGGTTTCGGATACTCCCTTAATTAATAGACCTTCGCTTAAAATATGAGAAAAGGCAGCAATAGTACTGCTTGTCCATCTTGAGACGCCATAGCCAGTATACAATTCCTAAAAAAAAAGTCTACGATCTAAGTCGTGCAGTTTTATATATAACGAAGATGTTTGGTGCAGTATTTCTCAAGTGAAAGATTTGCATGAAAACGAGTTGAATGACAGCAAACACCTTCATTGAAGAACCCCTACTGTTGACCAATGAAGGTGCATAGACTTCAGCTTGCCTCAATAATTTGTGCATGCATGAACAGTTGAAATACCCCATGACAAAGAACAAAATTAACAAAAATATCATCATAATAAACTCAGCAAAAAAATAAACGTCCCTTTTTCCGCACCCTGTCTTTCAAAGATAACTCGTAAAAATCCAAATAACTTCATTGTAAAGGGTTTAAACACTGTTTCCCATGCTTGTTCAATGAACCATAAATGAATGAACATGCACCTGTGGAACTGTTGTTAAGACACTAACAGCTTACAGAAGGTAGGCAATTAAAGTCACAGTTCTGAAAACTTAGGACCCTAAAGAGGCCTTTCTACTGACTCTGAAAAACACAAAAAGAAAGATGCCCAGGGTCCCTGCTCATCTGCATGAATGTGCCTTAGGCATGCTGCAAGGAGGCATGAGGACTGCAGATGTGGCCGGGGCAATAAATTGCTACATGGAGACAGGACGGACATCTGGTCGTCCTCGCAGTGGAAGACCACGTGTAACAACACCTGCACAGGATTGGTACATCCTGTACCTGTCCCGCAGGTGTGACGTTCGGATGGCAACAACAACTGCCCAAGTTACACCAGGAATCAACAATCCCTCCGTCAGTGCTCAGACTGTCCGCAATAGACAGAGAGGCTGGACTGAGGGCTTGTAGGCCTGTTGTAAGGCAGGTCCTCACCAGACATCACCAGCAACAATGGGCACAAACCCACCGTCGCTGGACCAGACAGGACTGGCAAAAAGTGTTCATCACTGACGAGTCCCGGTTTTGTCTCACCAGGGGTGATGGTCAGATTCGCGTTTACATTGCATTGCACATTGCAATTACAATGTGTACTGTTGCACAATGGCTGCTTTGGCAAATGGAAAGAATTCTGGGCACTGATGAGTGGCTTATGAGTCGGTTCTCTTGGATCTCTATGCTGTAGAGGGCCCAGCTTTACAGAAAAGCATGCGCAGAAACCAAGCCGCGCCTGTCCCACTTCAACTCCTTGGCAACCTTGTTAATAGAGTCGATGGTGTCTCTTTGCGTTTGCAGGACTGCATCTGTGAGGACACGGCCGGTTGGAGGGTTGTGACGCATGAGGTGCAGTGGAGACGGCAGGGCTGGGTGCACCCAGCTCCTGCAGCACCACCGACCCCGCTGGAACACGCAGCGACTCAATAGAAAAATCACAATTGTTTGTCTAAATATTTTTTTTAACAACTTGAATGCATTTGGTTTACTCTTTTCAAACGAGGGAATACTAATTACATACCTGGATCACCCGGTGCGTCTGCATGTCCGTGTCCCCCTCCATCACTACTCCACTCAGAAGGGATTCCCCTATAATACCGGCAAGTTGCTCATCAAGGGGGTTGAGCTCCAGTGTCCCCTTTCCCCCACCCGTGGCACAAACACTGTCTGGCTATGCGCCTTTTGGCCTCCATTTTTAAGTCAGACCACTTCTTTCTTTATTTCTGAGAGGGTCCGACCTTCTGAGCCAGCAGCATTCATAGCGTCGCCACATGCTGCCACTCTAATGCCCACACTGTGCCCATCAAACAATATATTTTGTCTTGCTTCAACCTCCCCTACAAGAACTTCCATTTCTTTTTTTAGCCTTCCTGTTGGGATTTGCCGTCATTGTCGTTATGCAGTCAGTATGGATGAATATTAATTAGGGCCGTTTCACTGACTATTTATAGGCAATTACGAGCATTAAAAAGGTTTTGTCCTTGTCAGACAAAACTCCCTCAGACCAAACTAATATAGATGCAAGTGGAGGGAAGGATGTGAAGCCATAAGGTGAGCGTTAAGGTGAGCTATTCTTGGAACCTGAGGTAGAGGACAGAATACATGGGCGACCCCCCCACCCCCCCAAAAAAGTACTTCCTGTTTTCGAGGAGGTGAGGCAATCCTGCAGGAAGGAGCAGCGTAAACAAGTCAGTAAAACCATGTCCTGTTCTAAACCCAAACCTAATCCCTAATAGTTTGATCCAGATGCATTTTAGCTTGGTCCTCTAAACCAACCTATATAGAATTTTTCCACCAGTTGGTCCATCATAAAACATTGACTTGAATGGGAATATCAAATCAAATTTATTTATATAGCCCTTCGTACATCAGCTGATATCTCAAAGTGCTGTACAGAAACCCAGCCTAAAACCCCAAACAGCAAGCAATGCAGGTGTAGAAGCACAGTGGCTAGGAAAAACTCCCTAGAAAGGCCAATACCTAGGAAGAAACCTAGAGAGGAACCAGGCTATGAGGGGTGGCCAGTCCTCTTAATATGTTCTATTAATTTATCTGAGCAGTTAGCTGAACTAAAGTATGCTTATCTGGACCAGGCTAAGCCCCTATCATGGTCCATTCTAACTCTCTAAACCTTTGACCTGTCAGGTCTCTGACAGAGTATGACTGAAATCTATCCCAGTATATTTGAATCAAACTCCACCTCACCATAACTGCCATCTGTGGCATGGGCCCAATCTCTGGATCACTCATCTAGAATGACATGAATCATTTGTAAATTCCTCAAAATAAGTAAAAGGGTGATCAGATGATGTGCTAAATGCTCTTTGACATTTCTGCTGCTGACACCCGCCCTCCTCTGATGGAACTCCGCACCATCACATCAATCAAACCACACACTGAAACTTGGGCACACTTTTCCCAAGACAATCTAGCTACCTAAGGTAATTCCACATAAACAGTTGGGGGTCATTCCATGTCATTTCAGCAAACCATAAAACCCACCATGTTGTTCAGAAAACATTTCTGTAGTTAAAAATTATAAACAGCACCATCTAGTCATCCCAATTCAGAACAATCTGAGATTGAGGGTCGAAATCCTCTTGCGTTTTTTGAGGTGGAACGAGATGTGTGCGTGTGAATAATAAACTTAATAAATAAACATGAGCTTGATAATCAATACCCTCCCAGATCCTTCCCAGTGACGCTCCACTCTGACCCCTGGATATTGACACTGACACACCTAAATGTCGAGTATGATTGATGGTTGTTTTGGCTTGGTGAGGAAGAGAGAGATACATGATGAATAAGAGGAAGACTAAGACTGCGTTTTGACAGGCAGAATTGGGCTGCCTGTAAATGCAGCTTAAGAAGAGAGTGGACAGAGACATCCGCATGTCTATCTGATGAGGCACTAGATAGGTTCCCTGTCCCCAGAGTGGACAGAGACATCCGCATGTCTATCTGATGAGGCACTAGATAGGTTCCCTGTCCCCAGAGTGGACAGAGACATCCGCATGTCTATCTGATGAGGCACTAGATAGGTTCCCTGTCCCCAGAGTGGACAGAGACATCCGCATGTCTATCTGATGAGGCACTAGATGCCCCATAGGTTCCCTGTCCCCAGAGTGGACAGAGACATCCGCATGTCTATCTGATGAGGCACTAGATGCCCCATAGGTTCCCTGTCCCCAGAGTGGACAGAGACATCTGCATGTCTATCTGATGAGGCACTAGATGCCCCTATCCTATGCTGGCATAGGTTCCCTGTCCCCAGAGTGGACAGAGACATCCGCATGTCTATCTGATGAGGCACTAGATGCCCCTATCCTATGCTGGCATAGGTTCCCTGTCCCCAGAGTGGACAGAGACATCCGCATGTCTATCTGATGAGGCACTAGATGCCCCATAGGTTCCCTGTCCCCAGAGTGGACAGAGACATCCGCATGTCTATCTGATGAGGCACTAGATGCCCCATAGGTTCCCTGTCCCCAGAGTGTACAGAGACATCTGCATGTCTATCTGATGAGGCACTAGATGCCCCTATCCTATGCTGGCATAGGTTCCCTGTCCCCAGAGTGGACAGAGACATCCGCATGTCTATCTGATGAGGCACTAGATGCCCCTATCCTATGCTGGCATAGGTTCCCTGTCCCCAGAGTGGACAGAGACATCCGCATGTCTATCTGATGAGGCACTAGATGCCCCTATCCTATGCTGGCATAGGTTCCCTGTCCCCAGAGTGGACAGAGACATCCGCATGTCTATCTGATGAGGCACTAGATGCCCCTATCCTGTGCTGGCAATCCAGTCTCATTTTAATCTAATTTAACACCTGACTTACTTAACAAAAGGCACTTCTAACTCAGATGTAATTGAGTTGTGGCCCACGGGCTAGCATAGGTTCCCTGTCCCCAGAGTGGGGCCTTCCCCAAATGCCATCAGGCCACACCCACCACTGAACTCCTTCAGAGACCACCAGCACCATGGTGATAAAAATATTTTCAGGGATGAACACGGGTCATTTGTATATTTGTTTTTACAGAAGGTCTTTAAATTCAAATGTAAAAATAGTCAGTATATAAATACACAATATTTTGTAACATATACTGCCCATCCCTGCACCAGCATCAGGCCCAGGCTAGAGAGCCCTCATCTGCTCCACTCACTCCCACTTGTTTGCTTTCAAATTTCTTCAGTTTACTCCAATTAAATTCACTCCACCAATAACATCCAATCCAATTACATTTCAGCGCCATCTGGCCCTCTACTGGAGTTCATAAGGGGGAAGAATGCCTATTCAGAAATCAGGAGAAGAGCCCTCGAACGGGGTACGGCAAGAGTTTTAGGGTGTGTTGTGGCGGTTTTTTTGGGGGGGGGTTGGTAGTTGTAGCGTTCTTGGGAAGCCCCACTCTGATTAGTCACACAGCATTGCTCTGACTAAGGGACAATGGTCACCGGGCGGCAGGCGATCCCCAGCTGTCGCCCCATGAAAGAGCAGAAAAACAGGATTTAGGACTGGGACGCGTCCCTCACGCCGCCGGGGAAGTGTCCTGCATTCATAAGCGTGGGGGGGCGGGGGGCACTTCTCTTTCAGTCTTTTCTTTTGGAGTGCAGACGCGCAGGGCTCTGCGGCTACAGGAAGGACCTTGCTCAGAGGAAAGTTGAGGGCCTCTGGTTGCTGAGCAGAGTTGCCTCTCAAAGGCTGGAATGAGGGGAAACACAAGGCCTCTTGCCTCTATAGCCTACCAAAGAACACTCTAATATGTCTAGTACCACACACTATTATCAAAACCTTACTATACCCCTAACACTGCACCATGCACCTTACAAAATACCCACGGATAACTTCAGCGTTCCAATAACCTAGCCCAACGTTGAACTCCTGTGCTTAGAAACACCCAAACTCAAAATCCTGATCACAGTTGTAATAACTGGTATTGGGGAAAAAGTTCTGAGGTTGATATCAAACAAGAAAAGCCATTCAGCCAAGTGTTGTCAATATGTGGACTGTGGACTATTTACCTGCATTCTCCATTTCTGTCAGAGGAGGCCTCACACCTCCCTCCATTCAGACATGATTCAGTAGTTAGAGAGCATCTTAGACCTGTAGAGAAAAATCTGTTATAAAGGAGCAACAATAACACTCTCACAAAAACAGTCATTCACACAAAAACACATTAAATTCAGTCATTAATAGGCCCACTGTAAAAATGTTATTTTACCGTAAGACATAGGCTGCAGAAAGTGGAACTTTAAAAGTCCATTCACATTAAGAACACTTGCACGATAACCATTTTTGCTAAATGCCAACTGAGATGTGTGCTTTGAAACTAATCATGTTGTGTGCAAGCTGTGGTTTGGGGGACAATGTAGGTCTAGACTACTTGTTGGCCGGCGAGGCTAGCAGCATGCATGGTGGGGGCTAATACTACTTCCTGATGTTGCCCCCACATCAAAGAGGAAGAGAGAAGCCAAACTCATCCAAAAATCTGCCAATTCAATTTAAGGGGCTTTAAAGGCATGGGAAAAATGTTTACATTGCCAAAGCCATATCTGTCTCCCTCCAGCAGGTGGCATGCTTTTTTGTTGGTGGCGTTCAAATACAATTTTTCCCAGTCAGAACTCGTTTCCCTCGAGTTTCGACTTGATTTGGACCCACTAAAGTCGGGTGGCGTACATTTCCGAGTTCCCAGTTGCTTTGAACGCAGCATCAGCCAGGGGTAAACAATAGACTGCTGCAACCAGATTGACTGAACGCGATACGCAACATCCGTGACTAGCATTCCTAGGCATTAGCCACTCTAGCATGGTGGTGGAAAATTGTGTTTCATAAAGAAAGTATGCATATTTTCCCAGTTATTTTCCCGCGTTCTTGCCATTGAATCGAGTTAAGGAGGAAATCAAAGCCTTTAGCAGCCTGAATGGAGAATGTTTTATGCACGAACCAGTCGCCGGGGGACACGAGTGTATTACCGTCTGGGCACATCAAGCCCAGATGACATTGGAGATCCATAGTACCCATTAACAGCTCTCAAGGCTAACTTTGCGCGGAAAGCGCAACAGCTGCTGAGCTCAGACGTGTGAACAAAAGAAATCACAGTCCCGCACGAGCCATAAAACAAGCCAGCAACCCCCACCTCCTACGGGACTGACACGCTCTCCCATAGAGAGAGAATAACACCCTCTCACCAACGCCCCCCGCAACACACGCCTTCCATACATAGCCTACCACGAAACTATCGCTCCACAGACGAAATCAAGTTTAGTCAGGCCTAGGCTAACCTTAGCCTACTTCATGTGAAATAAAACAAAATGGATCTCATTTTAAATCTAGATATAGTCTAACGAGACGAAATCAAGTACACGTTTAAAAAAGAATATTAACAAAGGTCACACATCAACAATAGCCCACATGCTTAGTGTTTTACATTGCAAATATGCTGAAGTCTACTAGTCAAGAGTCTATACAGTTTAAGTTATCGTCATCACTTTGAGTTGTGAAGTGTGTAAGACCGATGTGCCAAGGCACAGAGGGATGAGTTCCCATGATTTGTTCGCACTTAGAAAGACGCAGAAGATCAGAGATCCGTAATAAAGCAGATCAAATAGCCAACAAGACTTCTAAATCATATTAAGTACCACTTCACACCCGTAGACTACAGAGGCAGAGCACCAATAGCCTATTTTCCAAACATTAAAGCCTCATTTACTGAAATGAACGAATAGTGATCTTGCAGCACTCAACAAAATCAAACTCAACGTAACAGTCATTCAACTCAACTTAATAATATTGATTTGAATTACAACATTCAGTCTCAAATTGTTTAAATCCTTAGGAGAAATAACTTTACAGTAGCTTTTTTCCAGGCACTTTACCTTGTGTTATGACGATGACTGGAATAAGAAACGTTAGTTTCACAAAGAAACGATACATTCCTCCTCTCTTCAACTTCAAAAAAGCCCTACAATTCCTACGATTTGCATAGATCCACAGTGTCGTTAGCTGCAGACGTGGTTAAATTGTTTTAAATAAATATCCTTTGTAAATAAATAAATTGGACTGCCAGACGAGACACTCCGGAGAGAATAGTCTCCGTGAGAACTCAATTCGTGAGATGTCGACGCAAACGCTTCTGAGTTCGGAATGAAGAGCAGTCTATCGCGCAACTCTGAAAGTTCCTCCTCCCCAGCCCAATATCCTCAGGCAATGGGGGTTACCCTTCACTCAGGTAGACCAACGGCTGCCTATCAAGTCAACTCATTCGATATGGTTTCACTGTCATTGTCAAATTAGCAGATACTGTATGTATATACAGTACGTGTAATGAAATGTGTACAATAATACATTGAAAAGGAAACACCTTCCCCCCATTTGTGAATGTAGCCCGCATAATACACGTTGTATCTTGTTGCTGTATCATGTCCTGTTAATACGTTTGTATTTGTTTGAATGTAATGCAGTTTGGCCCTATTCAAATTTGGGATATGCACCCCTTTCCTACACATGCCTTGTCTATGTGTTGGGGAGTTAAAATGGTTATTCCATCGAATTTCAAATTATTAGAATAGTGCACAATGCAGAACAGAACAACCATGTTAAGGGTCAGTGGCCCAAGCCCATGAACAGGAATATTCCAAGTTCAGACAGAAGGGGGGAGTCAGATCGCTCTGATCGTCAAGAACTTTACATTTGGTGTCTATTTTTAATTGTTGTGCTACTAGTGCGGCCTGTTGATGTTAAGTAGACAGCTACAGTAGCTGAATGATATGAACATCTTCAGGTTTTATTTCATTAAATGTATTTAATTTAATCTGGGTGCTTACGTTACCTACTAACACCCTGGTACTACCCATAGCTCTCGTTCTCCTCAGTCAGAGAAAACACAGAGAGAAAGATATCAAATCAAATGTATTTATATAGCACTTCTTAAATCAGCTGATATATCAAAGTGCTGTACAGAAACCCAGCCTAAAACCCCAAACAGCAAGCAATACAGGCGTAGAAGCACGGTGGCTAGCAAAACTCCATAGAAAGGCCAAAACCTAGGAAGAAACCTAGAGAGGAACCAGGCTATGAGGGGTGGCCAGTCCTCTTCTGGCTGTGCCGGGTGGAGACTAAAACAGAACATGGCCAAGATGTTCAAATGTTCATAAATGACCAGCATGGTCAAATAATAATAATCACAGTAGTTGTCGAGGGTCCAACAAGTCAGCACCTCAGGAGTAAATGTCAGTTGGCTTTTCATAGCTGATCATTGGGAGTATCTCTACCACTCCTGCTGTCTCTAGAGAGTTGAAAACAGCAGGTCTGGGACAGGTAGCACGTCCGGTGAACAGGTCAGGGTTCCATAGCCGCAGGCAGAACAGTTGAAACTGGAGCAGCAGCACGGCCAGGTGGACTGGGGACAGCAAGGAGTCATCATGCCAGGTAGTCCTGAGACATGGTCCTAGGGCTCAGGTCCTCAGAGAGAGAGAAAGAAAGAAAGAGAGATTTAGAGAGAGCATACTTCAATTCACACAGGACACAGAATAAGACAGGATAAATACTCCAGATATAACAGACTGACCCTAGCCCCCTGACACATAAACTACTGCAGCGTAAATACTGGAGGCTGAGACAGGAGGGGTTGGGAGACACTGTGGCCCCATCCAATGATACCCCCGGACAGGGCCAAACAGGCAGGATATAACCCCACCCACTTTGCCAAAGCACAGCCCCCACACCACTAGAGGGATATCTTCAACCACCAACTTACCATCCTGAGACAAGGCCGAGTATAGCCCACAAAGATCTCCACCACGGCACAACCCAAGGGGGGGTGCCAACCCAGACAGGAAGATGACGTCAGTGACTCAACCCACTCAAGTGATGCACCCCTCCTAGGGACGGCATGGAAGAGCACCAGTAAGCCAGTGACTCAGCAACTGTAATAGGGTTAGAGGCAGAGAATCCCAGTGGAGAGAGTGGAACCGGCCAGGCAGAGACAGCAAGGGCGGTTCGTTGCTCCAGAGCCTTTCCGTTCACCTTCACACTCCTGGGCCAGACTACACTCAATCATATGACCTACTGAAGAGATGGGTCTTCAGTAAAGACTTAAAGGTTGAGACCGAGTCTGCGTCTCTCACATGGGTAGGCACACCATTCCATAACAATGGAGCTCTATAGGAGAAGGCCCTGCCTCCAGCTGTTTGCTTAGAAATTCTAGAGACAATTAGGAGGCCTGCTTCTTGTGACCGTAGCGTACGTGTAGGTACGTACGGCAGGACCAAATCGAAAAGATAGGTAAGAGCAAGCCCATGTAATGCTTTGTAAGGTTAGCAGTAAAACCTTGAAATCAGCCCTTGCCTTAAGAACTTTTTAGGGCTGCAATCCCATTAACGGGATCGATATGACAACAGCCAGTGAAAGTGCAGGGCGCCAAATTCAAAACAACAGAAATTTCATAATTGAAATTCTTCAAGCATACAAGTATTTTATACCATTTTAAAGGTAATCTTGTTGTTAATCCCACCAAAGTGTCCGATTTCAAATAGGCTTTACAGCGAAAGCACCACGAACGATTATGTTAGGTCAGAGCCAAGCCACAGAAAAACACAGCCATTTTTCCAGCCAAAGAGAGGAGCCACAAAAAGCACCAATAGAGATAAAATTAATCACTAACCTTTGATGATCTTCATCAGACGACACTCATAGGACTTCATGTTACACAATACATATATGTTTTGTTCTGTAAAGTTCATTTAAAAAAATCTCAGTATACATTGGACGCGTTATGTTCAGTAGTTCCAAAAACATCCAGTGAATTTGCAGAGAGCCACAACAATTTACAGAAATACTCATCATAAATGTTGATGAAAATACAAGTGTTATACATGAAATTAAAGATATACTTCTCTTTAATGCAACCGCTGTGTCAGATTTTTAAAAAGCTTTACGGAAAAAGCTAATCACGTGTCACGGGATACTAGGAGTGGTGGGTTGGAATCAGACGCAGAGAGCAGGGTTCAGTGTATCGTGAATTTATTCTCCGGCAAACAAACGGTCACGCCAACACACAGGGCGCATAGAATAGACCAGCCCAAACACAGGACAAAACAGTCCGGAGAATACACACATGAAAACCACAATCCAACAGAGTAACAAAAACAATCCCGCACAAAACAAGGGCGGGACAATCTACTATATATAGGGAAGCTAATTAAACTAAAATACACACAGGTGAAACTAATAACACAAAACCAACAGACAAAAGAAAAAGGGATCGGTAGCGGCTAGTAGGACGGTGACGACGACCGCCGAGCACCGCCCGAACAGGCAGGGGAGCCAACTTCGGCAGAAGTCGTGACACCATGCTATAATCTGAGAACAGCGCTAAGAGAACAAATACATATATCCGCCATGTTGGAGTCAACAGAAGTCAGAAATAACATTATAAATATTCACTTACCTTTGATGATCATCAGAATGCACTCCCAGGAATCCCAGGTCAACAATAAATGTTTGATTTGTTCGATAATGTCCATCACTTATGTCCAAATAGCTACTTTTGTTAGCGCGTTTGGTAAACAAATCAAAACTCACGAAGTGCGTTCACTAATTGCTGATGAAATGTCAAAAAGTTCCGTTACAGTCCGTAGAAACATGTCAAACGATGTATAGAATCAATCTTTAGGATGTTGTTAAAATACATCTTCAATAATGTTCCAACCGGAGAATTCCTTTGCCTTCAGAAAAGCAATGGAACTGGAGATATGTGAAATGCACGTGACCAGCGTGTGACTGCTGGCAGACCTCTGACTCAAATCCACTCTCATTCGGCCACACTTCACAGTAGAACCCTCAAACAAGTTTCTAAAGATGGTTGACATCTAGTGGAAGCCTGATGAAGTGCAAGATGACCAATATCCCACTGTAACTTCAATAGGGGCTGAGTTGAAAATCGACCAACCTCAGATTTCCCACTTCCGGGTTGGATTTGTTTCTCAGGTTTTTGCCTACCATATGAGTTCTGTGATACTCACAGACATCATTCAAACAGTTTTAGAAACTTCAGAGTGTGTTCTATCAGGATTCTAGCAGCCGTATTTAGCACTAACTGAAGTTTATTTCGTGCTTTATCCGGGTAGCCGGAAAGTAGAGCATTGCAGTTGTCTAACCTAGAAGTTATTTTTGCAATGTTACGTAGAGTAAGGTAGTTCAAGAAGAGTAAGGTAGTTCATTGAAACTTCATACTGTTATTTTTGCAATGTTACGTAGAGTAAGGTAGTTCAAGAAGAGTAAGGTAGTTCATTGAAACTTCATACTGCCAGTGAACTTCCTGCCGGTGGGACACAGTCGTCTCTACTGCTTCAGAGGACGAAAGACCGTTATTCGTATGTGGATGAGAATTCAGAGGATCGAAGGACTGCTGCCTGGATTCTTGAGGGCCAGAACCCTGAGGGGCCTACAGAAGCTGAAGCTCAAAAATCTTTGGGACTGAAAGATGGAGTAAACATGAGAGAAGCTGCTCCTCAAAGCCTATGAAAGGACCTGATCTCCAGAGAAGAAGCTAGCTCCAGTACAAGAAGCTCCTCAAGGATGCCTAGTGATGATTCAAGTGATCCTTCTGAAGATGACACAAGTAGAAAAGGGACTTCAGTGAGCAGTCTACATCGCATGAGCAGTAGAAGTGCATCAGTCAGCGGCTCTGGATGCATAAGATCTACTGAGAAGAGAATGAGTAACCAGAGAGAGGAAGAGCACAGAAACAGACAACTGAGTTCACTGATACAGTCCTGAGACCCAGTGAAGGCACCTTGAGAACTCGAACTGAAAGAGTTGTGAAGCCTGTCAGAAGACTTTTAGAGTCAGCGAGTCAAGTGATTGTTGAGCCTGACAAAAGAGATCATCTAGCTGCCCTGATTCAAGCCATATCAACTTTTGTGACAGTACCCCAGTGAAACAGAGGCCAGAGGATATATTAAGGAAATGAGAAATACTTTATTATGGGGTCATATGTTGTATGTATATGGGCATATTTCTACCTGGCAAAGTCTGCTGTCCTTCTGGATGACTCTTGGTCAAGGTTACCCCTGTGGAGGAAGAACTCTTACCTTTTGTCTTAAAGTTTGCTGAAATTAAGAAGGGGTATATGTTGGAGATTACTCCTTTGTAGAAGTCCATAACATGAAATAAAGAAAAGGTTAAAATAAATAAATCAAAGGTTAATGCTGTAGATATTGTTATAGGGGAGTGAGAGACTATCGAAACATGTAACTTTCAGAGTTTGATTGTTGTTATTGATATAGTTTACAGAGTGCTAAAAAGTATTGCTGTTGCTAGCTAGCCTGCCTTTCTGTGATGCAAACGGTTAGCTGAGCTGCTGACTGATGCTAGCGTTGCATTATGGGAGATATAGTTTTGGCTCTCTAAGGTCTGAATGGGATAAAGGCGATTTCACGTTGTAGCTTGTTTGTATTTCAGTGTTTTTGTACATGAGTTGTTGTATTTTGGTACAGTCAACACAGAAAGCACCTAGCAATGTATTGGGGATGTGAGACAGGATATGTGTTTTACCTTTCTTCATGCTCCTGTATAGAACAACTTGTACATGAGTTGTTGTATTTTGGTACAGTCAACACAGAAAGCACCTAGCAATGTATTGGGGATGTGAGACAGGATATGTGTTTTACCTTTCTTCATGCTCCTGTATAGAACAACTTGTCAGATTTATTTATTTCACCTTTATTTAACCAGGTAGGCTTGTTGAGAACAAGTTGTCATTTACAACTGCGACCTGGCCAAGATAAAGCAAAGCAGTTCGACGCATACAACAACACAGAGTTACACATGGAGTAAACAAACAATAATAATACAATAATACAATAGAAAAAGTCTATATACAGTGGTGCATTGGAGACTGATGTGTTCCTGTCCTGTCTTTTCATAATACTATTGCAGGTATGGTTCTATTGTCTAAGAATTAAGATGATACATTCTTTGTATTAAGGTTTGGTTATTATTTTATACTATACATTATGGCTTTATGTATGAATGTGATTGTGTGAGTCTGAGAAAACACAGAGAGAACGAACAACTTGTCAGATGGTGCATTGGAGACTGTTGTGTTCCTGTCCTGTCTTTTCATAATACTTTTGATTGACATAAAAGCCAAAAAGACAGCCGTGGTGTCGCTCTTCATTTGGTTCCCCTGTGGTACATATAAAGACCGCTACATATTCACTTCTCAGTAGCTGGTATTCAGACTTACGTTCAGAGCGTGTGCGTCTAGTGTGCGTTCAGAGCGCACACTAGAAGCTCTGGACGAATAGGGTTGATCCGAGCGTTCTGGCCCCACAACTGCAGTCAAGCACCCAAGGTAACAGGCTAACGTTGGCTAGCTTGCTAGCTACTTCAAATCAAATTATTATTGTTCACATACACATGGTTAGCAGATGTTATTGCGAGTGTAGCGAAATGCTTGTGCCTCTAGTTCCATCAGTGCAGCAATATCTAACAAGTAATATCTAAGAATTCCACAACAGATACCGAATACACACATATCTAAGTAAAGTAATGGAATAAGAAAATATTCATATAAATATATGGATGAGCAATGACAGAGCGACATAAGCTAAGATGCAATAGATTGTATAGAATACAGTATATACATATGAGATGAGGAATGCAAGATATGTGTACATTATTAAAGTGGCATTATTCAAGGGACTAGTGTTCTGTTTATTAAAGTTGCCAATGATTTCTAGTCTGTATGTAGACAGCAGCATCGCTGTGCTAGTGATGGCTGTTTAACAGTGTGATGGCCTTGAGATAGAAGTTGTTTTTTAGTCTCTCGGTCAAAGCTTTGATGCATCTGTACTGACCTCACCTTCTGGATGGTAGTGGGGTGAACAGGCAGTGGCTGTCCTGGAGGGCAGGTAGTTTGCCCCCGGTGATGTGTTGTGCAAACCGCACCACCCTCTGGAGAGCCCTGTGGGTGTGGGTGGTGCTGTTACCGTACCAGTTGGTGATACAGCCCGCCAGGATGATCTCAGTTGTGCATCTGTAAACGTTTGTGATGGTTTTAGGTGACAAGCCACATTTCTTCATCCTCCTGAGGTTGAAAAGGTGCCGTTGCACCTTCTTCACCACACTGTCTGTGTGGGTGGACCATTTCAGTTTGTCCATGATGTGTATGCCAAGGAACTTAACTTTCCACCTTCCACCTTCCACCTTCATCAATAAGCTAAGGACCCTGGGACTAAACACCTCCCTCTTCAACTGGACCCTGGACTTCCTGATGGGCCGCTCCCAAGTGGTAAGGGTAGGTAACAACACGACTTAAGTTTGCCGATGACACAGCAGTGGTAGGCCTGATCACCGACAACGAGGAGATAGGCAGGAGATAGCCTATAAGGAGGAGGTCAGAGAACTGGCTGTGTGGTGCCAGGACAACAGCCTCTCTCTCAACGTGATCACGACAAAGGAGATGATTGTGGACTACAAGAAAAGAGGACTGAGCATGCCATTCTCATCGACGAGGATGCAGTGGAGCTGGTTGAGAGCTTGGTGTCCACATCACCAACAACCTAAAATGGTCCAAGCACACCTAGACAGTCGTGAAGAGTGCACAACAAAACCTATTCCCCCTCAGGAGACTGAAAAGAAGGTTCTACAGCTGCACCATCGAGATCATCCTGACTGGTTGCATCACTGCCTGGTATGGCAACTGCTCGACCTCCGACCGCAAGACACTACAGACACTACATTTTTTCAAACTGCATTGTTGGTTAGGGGCTTGTAAGTAAGCATTCACTGTTGTATTTGGTGCATGTGACTATTACAATTTGATTAGATTTTGTCTTCACTGCTGTCCCATTGATGTGGATAGGGGGGTGCTCCCTCTGCTGTTTCCTGAAGTCCACGATCATCTCCTTTCTTTTGTTGACATTGAGTGAGAGGTTATTTTCCTGACACCACACTCCGAGAGCCCTCACCTCCTCCCTGTAGGCTGTCTCGTCGTTGTTGGTAGTCAAGCCTACTACTGTTGTGACGTCTGCAAACGTCATCATTGAGTTGGAGGCATGCATGGCCACGCAGTCATGGGTGAACAAGGAATACAGGAGGGGGCTGAGCACGCACTCTTGACGGACCAACTGGGGGCGGTCTGTCAGGAAGTCCAGGACCCAATTGCACAGGGCGGGGTTGAGACTTAGAGGGATGCTGAGCTGTAGTCAATGAACAGCATTCTTGCTTAGGTATTCCTTTTGTCCAGATGGATAGGGCAGTGGGAAGTGTGATGGTGATTGCATTGTCTGTGGACCTATTGGGGGGGGGGGGTGGAAGTGGGTCTAGGGTGACTGGTAAGGTGGAGGTGATATGATCCTTGCCTAGTCTCTCAAAGCACTTCACGATGACAGAAGTGAGTGCTACGGGGCGATAGTCATTTAGTTCAGTTACCTTTGCTTTCTTGGGGACAGGAACCAATGGTGGCCATCTTGAAGCATGAGGGGACAACAGACTGGGATCATGAGAGATTGAATAGGTCCATAAACACACCAGCCAGCTGGTTTGCGCATGCTCTGAGGACGCGGCTAGGGATGCCGTCTGTGCCGGCAGCCTTGCGAGGGTTAACATGTTTAAATGTCTTACTCACGTCGGCCACGGACAATGAGACCCCACAGTCCTTGGTAGTGTGCCACGTTGGTGGGACTGTATTATCCTCAAAGCAGGCAAAGAAGGTGTTTAGTTTGTCTGGGAGCAAGACATTGGTGTCTGAGACGTGGCTGGTTTTCCTTTTGTAGTCTGTAGACCCTGCCACATGTGTCTTGTGTCTGAGCTGTTGAATTGCGACTCCACTTTGTCTCTATACTCACATTTTGCTTATTTGATTGCCTTGTGGATGGAATGACTACACTTTTTGTATTTGGCCATACTCCCAGTTGCCTTTCCATGGTTCAATGCTGTGGTTCGCGCTTTAAGTTTTGTGCGAATTCCGCCATCTATCCACAGTTTCTGGTAAGTGTAGGTTTTAAAAGTAACAATGGGTACAACATATCCTATGCACTTCCTTACAAACTCACTCACCGAATCAGTGTATATGTCGGTATTATTCTCTGATGCTACTCGGAACATATCCCTGTCCGGGTGATCAAAACAATCTTGAAGCGTGGATTCCGATTGGTCAGACCAGCAGTGAATAGTCCTTAGCACGGGTGCTTCCTGTTTGAGTTTCTGCTTATAGGAAGGGAGAAGCGAAATGGAGTCGTGGTCAGATTTTCCAAAAGGAGGGCGGTGGAGGGCCTTGTACGTATCGCGAAAGTCAGAGTAATAGTGGCCCAGCGTTTTTCCAGTGCGAGTGCTACACAATAAACTGATAGAATTTAGGTAGTCTTGTTCTCGCATTAGCTTTGTTAAAGTCCCCAGCTACAATAAATGCAGCCTCAGGATATATGGTTTCCAGTTTGCATAAAGCCCAATGAAGTTCCTCGAGGGCCACCGTGGTATCAGCTTGAGGGGGGATATACATGACTGTGACAATAACGGAAGAGAATTCTCTTGGTCGGCATTTGATTGTGAGGAATTCTAGGTCAGGTGAACAAAAGGACTTGAGTTCCTGTATGTTGTTACAATTACACCATGAGTTGTTAATTATGAAACATACATCCCCGCCCGTCTTCTTCTCGGAGAGATGTTTATACCTGTTGGCGCAATGCACTGAGAATCCAGGTGGCTTTACCGACTCCAAATATATCCCAAGAGAGCCATGTTTCCGTGAAACATAGTATGTTACAATCGCTGGAAAGCAACCCTTGCCCTGATTTCGTCGACCTTGTTATCTAAGGACTGGACATTAGCGAGTAATATACTCAAAAGCGGTGAGTGGTGTGAAGGCCTCCGAGGTCTGACCAGAAGTCCACTCCGTCTACCTGTTCTCCGGCGGCGTTGTTTTGGGTTGGCCTCTGGGATCAGTTTAAATGCCCTGGGTGGTGTGGACAAAGAATCCGCTTCTGAAAATTGTATTCCTGGTCGTAGTGCTGGTAAGTTGACGTCGTTCTGATATCCAATAGTTCTTCCCGGCTGTATGTAATGACACTTAATATTTAGAACAATATAAGAAATAATACATAGGAAACGTTGAGGTATTTAGTTTTTTTAAAGACTAGAAGCGAGGCAGCCCTCTCTGTCGGCGCCATCTTCCAGACACAAATGAGAGAACACCTCAGTCTGACCATTTTACTCGCCTTAGCAGAGCTTGTTAGGCTGTTTTCATGTTATCCAGAGCATTGGTAACAATTGAATTATTATTTTTTAACGACATTGAATGACACCGGCCTTATTCAATTGAGCTTTCGTAAATTCGGCAGTTATTTTGCACTCTGGCACACTCAGATGAGAGTGAATTTACGAACGCACCTAAAGAAAGCCATCTAAATATATGCACATTTGTCTTTGTTTCAGCACCGACTTGTAGATTTAAAAATCATTTGATCTTGTTATTATTTAGGGACATTTTAGGGTTAGGAAAGTATGTATAAATCATAGAAAAATAGGTTGGAGAGCCTTTACACACTAAATATATTGATCAATCAAAAATACAGTTGATTTAACTTGTCCTGAAAGTGCCATATTCAAGTTGAATGTATGCAATATTCAATAAATAAATGTACAATAGTCCTATAAATCTATAGTGCCCTACACTAATATTGGCACCCTTGGTAAACATGAGCAAAACGGGCTGTGAACATTTTTTCTTTTCTGTTTATCCCCTTGGTCTTTCATTCAAAATACTCACCAAAATCAAACCTTTAATTTAAAAAAATGTAAATGAAAAAAAATGTGTGTGAAATAAAAAAAACATTTTTCTCCAAACACGTGTGCCACAATTATAAGTTCTTATGAGTAAAATCTAACTGAAGTGCATTCATATTTTACGTTTTTAAGTTCACCTGAGTGATTAGGAACACTTAATAAGTGGGAAGCCGAGATTTATACCCCTGTTTTACTGGGGTATAAATATGAGGTGACGAACAGGCCAAGTTCCCATTGTCATCCTTCATTATGGGAAATACCCGAGAATACAATGATGATGTGCGACAAAAGGTTATTGAGCTGCACAAATCAGGAAATCAAATGTTCAAATGTTAAAAATGCCCATTTCCACTATCAGGGCAATAATTAAGAAATGTAAAGCAACTGGAGATGTTAACAATCGGCCTGGAAGAGGATGTGTGTCTATATTTGACCCCACGCACAGTGAGGAGGATGGTTTGAGAGGCAAAAAAAATCTCCAAGGACCACAGCTGGAGAATTGCAGTCGTTAGTTGGGTCATGGGGGGGTCAGAAAATATCCAAAACTACGATCAGATGCCACCTACATAACCACAAGTTTGTTTGGGAGGGTTGTCATAAAAAAGCCTTTGCTGGCATCAAACTACAACCTCAAGCGCCTACAGTTTGCCAAACGTTACTGGAACTTTCAATGGGACCGGATTCTATGGTTAGGTAAGACTAAAATAGAGCTTTTTGGAAAGAAACACCAGAGGTGGTTTTGGCATAGACAGAAAGATATCCATGCAGAAAAGCACCTCATCCCCACTGTGAAGTATGGTGGTGGATATATGGTATCATGGACTCCATCAAGTACCAGCAGATATTAATTCAAAACCTGACTGCCTCTGCTAGGAAGCTTAAACTGGGCCGTGGTTGGATCTTCCAGCAGGACATTGATCCAAAGCACACCTCAAAATCAACACAAATGTGGTTCACTGATCACAGAATCAAGGTTTTGCCATGGCCATCCCAGTCCCCTGACCTAAACCCCATAGAAAACCTGTAGGATGAGCTGAAGAGGAGAGTCCACAAGCCTGGGAATCTGAAGGATCTGGAGAGATTCTGTATGGAGGAATGGTCTCAGATCCCTTGTCATGTGTTCTCCAATCTCATTACGCATTAAAGGAGAAGACTCAGACCTGTTATCTTGGCAAAGGGAGGTTGCACAAAGTATTGAATGAAGGGGTGCCAGTAATTGTGGCACACATATATTTGAGAAAAATATTTGTTTCATGATAAGAATACATTTTTTCTTCCAATTATTTTACTTTAATTAAAGGTTTGATTTTTGTGTACATTTTGAATGAAAGTCCAAGAGGATAAACAATAAAGACGTTTTTTTTTCACAGCCTGGTTTGCTCATATTTACCAAGGGTGCCAATATTAGTGGAAGGCACTGTACCTTAATCCTCACTAATCATGGAACTGTATGACAACGATCTTGTCATCGTGAACCGTGCGCCAGGCTCCAGGTTTAAACTGCTAAGTGTGGTTAGTTCCATAATGATTCAAATACTATTGCAAATACTATCCACTATTGCTAGCAGGAACAAGTATATGGACGTAACAGAGGAAAGAAAGATAAACAGAATGGAATAGAATGATGCAAAATGTAGGCTCCAAATTGAAGGAAACTAAACACTAAAGTGACAGTTATACATTTATGTGGGTATATACTGACGGTGGCTCCCAATAGTGGCTAATATTTAACTTGATACAAATAGTAATATATAACTGAGAAACACCCAGGTCTCTGAATAACCGCACAGCGATTTATAGCCTAGTTTTACTATAGAAAAGGGGCCACAAAACTTGTCATGTTGATATGATTTTCTGTTTGCTTCCATATGACTGGTTTCACATTAGTCTCCAAGGATAGTAAGGATATCATCTAAAACAATTGCTAGGTATATTTAAAATCCCCTTCTCCAAATTGATTGCTAATTTACCTAGCTCTTATCAATAGCTCTTATCAATTTACCTAATTACTGTGCATGGAGATTATATTGTAAAAAATAAAGTAGATGCTTTATTACCTTTTTACCTTATTCATGTTTTCCTTGTGCGTAAAATTAGTGGAATTAGTGGAATTAAGTCAAGTTCAGAATACGGCGTAGTGAATCTGTAGACACTCCTCTAGCACACCTTCATTTCATGTTATTTTCATGCATAAATTCAAGGTCAGAATACCCGTAGAGAGAAAAGTGACTGATATGTGCATACAAATGGAAGTTCCATTTACTCACGCTTAACTCGGGTAGGAATTCCCCCCCTATGTGTTGTATGCCCTATGTGCCTGTATGTGCCATACTCTAAACGACTTTATTATATTCTATAATAATTCATTCAAGTATGGTTAATCTATGACAGATGTACATGGTATATAATGCAACAATATTTCAATAATATCACAGGTAACACCATGCAAACATAAATGTTCCATCATTTTGCTGAACATGCCTGTTCCACATTGGGGCAGGTAAGATTGTTTAGTACTGTAACCAGGTAAGGATGTTATTTTACAAGAGAAGCTCAATAACAAGTTACTGATACAGTGATAGCCCTGTAATCTGTCAGGAGTCTGGAGTCTCTAGACCAATGTTCCCTCTGAGCAAATTTCAGGTATGCTGAGCACAAACTTCCAGTGCCAGCGCCAGGTGGCACCCGTAGAGGTGGGGGTACTGTCACATCTGCTCCTACAACGCCCTCTACTACACATCCTGTGTCTCCTTGACCTGCCGCCACTCCCCCAGTACTCTCTCCCTCTCCCTCTCTTCTGTGTGTGTGATTGTGTGGGTGGAGACAGGTGTGCTGGAGTCAGAGCAGATCCCCACCAGCTGCAACCTGTTCCATAAGCAATACCTCTACAAATACTCAGCCCTGCCACTTCCATGTTGCCAGATCGTAATCTCTGCTCAGTCAGTATATACTTCTAGCTGTTTGTTGCTATTCAGATCCTGTTATCCTGTTGTGCCTGTTTTCCTTGCCTGATACTGTTTTGCTCTCCGCTACAGTTCTGCCTGCTCTGACTCTTGTCCCTGTCTCCAGTCCCACATCTTGTCATCACGCTACTCTGTCCTGGATTCTCCACTCTACTACTCCCTTGGATTCCCCTCTGGACCTGCTTACCCTGTCTCAACCCCTATCGCTCCAGCCTTAGCCTCAGCACCTGGTTTCCACCTTCCAACCTGCCCGAGCTTCCCCTGACCCGCACTCCATCTCCCCCTGGGTTTCAATAAATACCTTGGTTACTTCATCCTAGTCTCCTCATCTGAGCTCTTGGGTACCCCTGTTCCACTTCACGTAACAAGCGATGGGGAAAGGGACGATAAAAGGGGGTGAACGTTTATGGGACACCACCCGGAGGGGCAGATCCTGAATGGACAGCCATTCCATCTCCCCGATATGATAGTGGGGTGCAGGGGTCTGGTGGCGCACCGCCTGTTGCCGATACCTGGAGATGATCTTCAGAACAGCGGACCGGGCTCTCTTCCATGTATGGTGATAGCGGCGGATGAACATCTGGGCCGAGGGTATACTGGCCTCTTCCACAGGGAAGAGTCGGGTCTGATATCCCATGGAACACTCAAAGGGCGAGAGACCAGTGGCTGAGCAGGGAAGTGTGTTGCAGGCGTATTCCACCCACACGAGTTGCTGGCTCCAGGTGGTCGGGATTGGCGGAGGCGAAGCAACAAAGAGCTGTCTTCAGGTCCTGATTGGCTCGCTCCGACTGGCCATTAGACTGAGAGTGAAAACCAGAGGACAGGCTGGCTGACGACCCAATGAGGAGTCAGAATGCCTTCACGAACTGGGACAAGAACTGAGACCCACGATCACCATGAGCTGGGCCGTGTCCTTGGCTTAGGGTAACCTGGGAAGGGGAATGAAATGGGCGGCTTTGGAAAACCTATCCACCACAGTAATGATAGTGGTGTTGCCATCTGATGGAGGGTGGTGACAAAGTCCAGGGATATATGGTACCAGGGGCGGTGAGGAACAGGGAGTGGTTAAAGGAGAACAGCCGGAGCTTGCCGCGGAGTCTTATTCTGAGCAGGCGGCGACAAACGCGGAGATGTCAGGAATCATGGTGGGCCACCAAAAATGTTGTTGTACAAATGCCAGGGTCCGACGGGAGCCAGGACGGCAGGCAAGTTTTGAGGAATGAGCCCATTCCAGGACCGGGGAACGGGCAGAGTCGGGGAAAATATCCGGTTAGCTGGGTCCCCCGGACCTAGTTCTCTATGACCCAGATGAGTGCAGCCGCTAGTCAAAAGGTAGGGAGGATGGTCTCGGGGTCCGACGATGTAGCAGCGGGACTATGGAGGCGTGAGAGCGCATTAGGCTTCACACTGGAATCCGGGCAGTAGGAGATGGTAAAGATGAATCAAGTGAATAGCAGGGCCCATCAAGCTTGCCTAGAGTTGAGGCGCTTGGCGGTGCGGAAATATTCCATGTTCTTATGATCAGTCCACTCTAAGAATGGATGTTCTAGTGCCTCTACTCCTCCAACGCCATCTTCACTGAGTAGTTCTCGCTTTCCAACATCATAATTCCTCTCAGTGCTATTAAGACATGGGAAAAGAAAGCGCAGGGATGCAGCTTTTATTCCTGGGCAGAACGCTGGGACAAGACAGACCCTACTCCGACATCCGAGGCGTCGACCTCCACCAAGAACTGACAGGACAGATCCGGATGGATTAAAATGGGAGCTGTAGTGAATCGATGCTTGAGGTCCGAGAACGCCCGGTCAGCAGCTGGAGACAAAATGAACGGGACCTTGGAAGAGGTGAGTACTGAAAGGGGGGAAGCCAAGGTGCTGTAACACTGGATGAAATGGCGGTAGAAATTACCAAACCCCAGGAAGTGTTGCAGCTGCACTCTGGATGTGGGTTGAGGCCAATCCACCACCGCTCTCACCTTGTCAGGATCCATCTGCATATTCCCTGCCGCGATGATTTATCCTAGGAAGGAGATGGTGGAGCCATGGAAAAAGCTGTTTCTCCAGGACACGCTGGAGGACCTGTCGGATGGGTAGGACATGCTTTTATGCTGAGCAGGAAAAGACGAGGATGTAATCGAGGTAGACAAACACGAACTGGTTCAACATGTCACGGAGAACATTGTTAACCAGGGTCTGGAACACTGCAGGAGCATTGGTCAGTCTGAATGGCATCAGAAGGTATTAGTAGTGCCCACTAGCCGTGTTAAAGTTTGCCTTCCACTCGTCTCCTTCCCGTATCTGCAACAGATGGTAGGGGTTCCGAAGATCCAACTTCGAGAAGATCGTAGCCCCCTGGAGAGGAAAATGAGGAGATGAGTGGAGGCGGGTAAAGTTTTTTAACCGTGATGTCATTAAGGCCCCCGTAGTCGATTCGCTTGCGGGGGAAGCAGATGGATGGATACACCCTGCAGCCAGGGAGTTATCAATGTACCTTTCCATCGCCTTGGTCTACACCCCGCAGGGAATAAAGCCGCCCCCGAGGTGGTGTAATGCCAGAGAGAAGGTCAATAATGCAGTTGTAGGGCAGGGGAATCCCTGTGGCCTTGGCCTTGTTGAAAACCTCCTGGAGATCCTGGTACTCTGCGGGAACGGCGGAGAGCTCTGAGCCTTATCCCAAGACGTCCCGGGCATGCGGTGCCGACTCCAGACAATGAGCGTAGCTGAATGGACTGCAAACATTGATAGAACCAACAGTCCAGTTGTCACGCCCTGGCCATAGAGAGGCTTTTATTGTCTATTTTGTTTAGGCCAGGGTGTGACTAGGGTGGGCATTCTATGTTCCTTTTTCTATGTTTTTGTATTTCTTTGTTTTTGGCCGGGTATGGTTCTCAATCAGGGCCTCACCTTCTTCCACCAACGGCTGTTACACCAGTCAATAAAGGAATTGTGCCTCCAGAGCCATGAAAACCCCAAAACCATGGGTACTTGAGGAGATTCGATGAGCAGAAATTGCATAGACTTACTGTGGTTACCTGACACTCGCAGGTTGATAGGAATCTTATTGTGGGTAACTCTGCCAATAGAGCGCTCATCTAGTGCTCTGATATGCATGGGAATGGAGAGGGTTTGAGTGGGGATTCCCAGCTCTGACACCAGGGTAGCTTTCATAAAACTATGTTTGGGCCCAGAGTCAATGAGTACCCGGAGAGATTTAGACCGGTTACCCCACAGCAGGATGGCATGGAGAGGGGTACGAGTATGGCCCACCAGCGTTCCAGCGTACTCCTACCTACTGATAAGCCTGGTCTTTTTAATGGACAGGTAGAAGTGAAATGTCCTGTAGTTCCACAATACAGACAGCTCTTGGAGTTCAGCCTGCATAAACGTTTGGCATGAGACAATCTAGCTCTGCCAAGTTGCACAGGCTCCGGAGGAGGCGAGTCGGCAGACCTCTGTGAAACCTGGGGGAACACGGGTAATGTTGGATTCTCTTGGTAATGTAGATGCCGGGGACCTCTGGGATTCCTCGGAGGTGAGGTGGGATCAGTGGACGAGCGAGTATGACTGGGAACAGACCTTTTCTCCCTCCGAAGTTCCCGTAGTCACCCATCGGTCCGTATGTTCAAGGCGATGAGAGAGTCGAGATCCATGGGCAGCTTCCGGGCTGCAAGCTCGTCTTTCCCCCCTCCGATAATCCATGAAGGAACACTTCGAGCAGGGATTCCGGGTTCCAGGCACTCTCGGCAGCCACCTTCCGGAAATCGACCGCATAGTCTGCCATACTACGGGAGTAGTGGAAGTCCTCCTGGACATCAGCGTTATAAGGTACACTAACTTCCAGCGGTCCGAGAGAAAAGGAGAGGGTTGCAGCTCGAAGATGAAGGAGCACTGGGAGAGAAATGCCCAACAGTTTTCCGAATCTCCAGCGAAGCGCTCCGGAGGAGGTAAGCGGGGTTCTCGGGAAGCTGGGTTGGGCTGGGAAGACGCGCTGCTGACAGCGGGGTTACTGAGAGGCTGGGAGGTTACTGTTGTGGCTAGATAGATAATCTGCGGAATTGCTCCTGCAATGTATTGAAAGCACAGTCATAGCGTTCCACCAAGGTCTGGAATCCTTCCATAAGATTTTGAAGTAACACCTCGTGTCTTCCAATGGTGGCTCTTTGGGAGTAGACAACGTTGCGAAGCTGGAAGTCTGCTGGGTCAGTCATGGCCAGTTCGTACGAACACAACTCAGGATAAGACCCAGATGCAGACACAGGAGAATCTCAGATGTTTATTACAAAAAAGGGGCAGGCAAACAGCGGGTCAAAGGCAGGCAGAGGTCAGTAATCCGATGCAGAGTCAAACAGGGACAGAAAGGCAGGCAGGCTCAGGTTCAGGGCAGGCAGAATGGTCAGAAATGGGAAGACTAGAAAACAGAAACTGGAGATACTGGAAAATGGGAAAAAATGCTGGTTTGACAAGACAAGACGAACTCGCAACAGACAAACAGAAAACACAGGTATAAGTACACAAGGGATAATGTGGGAAATTGGGAGACACCTGGTGGGGGGTGGTGACAAGCACAAGCCAGGTGAAATAGATCAGGGTGTGACACCATAGTTTGTTTTGTTTAGGTATGTTGTATTGAAAGTGACAAATTTTGCATTGATTCAATCACAATTGCCACAGTAAAGGGACACATTGATAGTGTTAACAGGGAAAATTGTAGAACAGAGTCAAGATCACTTTGAGTCAAAATGCAAGCTGAGAAGTAAAGCTATTGGTAGGAGCTATAGGAGAACGGGCTCATTGTAATTATTTTTTAAATGTCTTAAGTCAGTTAAGAACAAATTCTTATTTACAATGACGGCCCACCAAAAGGCAAAAGGCCTCCTGCAGGGACGTTGACAGGGATATAAAAAAATACATATAGGACAAAACACACACATAAAGATAGACCTAAGACAACAACATAGCATGGCAGCAACACATGACAACACAGCATGGTAGCAACACAACATGACAACAGCATGGGAGCAGCACAACATGGTAGCAGCACAAAACATGGTATAAACATTATTGGGCACAGACAACAGCACAAAGGGCAAGAAGGTAGAGACAAATAATAAATCACACAAAGCAGCTACTACTGTCAGTAAGAGTGTCCATGATTGAGTCATTTGAATGAAGAGATGGTGTTCCAGCTCTCGTTGGTGGTAGGAAGTGTAGACCAAAGCGCAGCGTGGAAAGTGATTATTTTATTAAAAAAACACAAAAAAAACAAAAACAAACGAAAGCGCACAGTTCTGTCAGACAAAGACACTAAACAGAAAACAAGATCCCGCAACCTAATGGTGGGAAAAGGGCTGCCTAAGTATGATCCCCAATCAGAGACAACGATAGACAACTGCCTCTGATTTGGAACCACACTCTGCCAAAAAAGCAGAAGACATAGAATTTCCCACCCGAGTCACACCCTGACCTAACCAAACATAGAGAATAATAAGGATCTCTAAGGTCAGGGCGTAACAGATGGAGATAACACTGTCCAGTTTGAGTGTTTTTTGCAGCTCGTTCCAGTCGCTAGCTGCAGCGAACTGAAAAGTGGAGCGACCCAGGGATGTGTGTCCTTTGGAGACCTTTAACAGAATGTGACTGCCAGAACAGGGGTTGTATGTGGATGATGTGGGCTGAAATAGGTATCTCAGATAGGGGGAGTGAGGCCTGAGGGTTTTATAAATAAGCATCAATCAGTTGTTCTTGTGATGAATATACAGAGATGCCCAATTTACAGAGGAGTATAGAGTGCAGTGATGTGTCCTATGAGGAGCATTGGTGGCAAATCTGATGGCCGAATGGTAAAGAACATCTACCTGCTCGAGAGCACCCTTACCTGTGGATCTATAAATGACATCTCTGTAATCTAGCATGGGTAGAATAGTCATCTGAATCAGGGTTAGTTTGGCAGCTGGGGTGAAAGAGGAGCGAGTACGATAGAGGAAACCAAGTCTAGATTTAACCTTAGCCTGCAACTTTGATATATGCTGAGCGAAAAACAGTCTACCATCTTGCCATACTCCCAAGTACTTGTATGAGGTGACTACCTCAAGCTCTAAACCCTCAGAGGTAGCAATCACACCTGTAGGGAGAGGGGCTTTTTTTTACCAAACCACATGACCTTTGTTTTGGAGGTGTTCAGAACAAGATTAAGGGTAGAGAAAGCTTGTTGGACACTAAGAAAGCTTTGTAGAGCATTTAACACTAAATCCAGGAGAGGGGTCAGCTGAGTATAAGACCGTATAATCTGCATATAAATGGATGAGAGAGCTTTCTACCACCTAAGTTATGTTGTTGATGTAAATTGAGAAGAGCCTGGGGCCTAGCATCGAGCCTTGGGGTACTCCCTTGGTGACAGGCATTGGCTGAGACAGCAGATGTTCTGACTTCATACACTGCAAACCAGGCCTCGGAGACACCAATACCCAGCCCACAAGGATGGAATGGTCTACTTTATCAAAAGCTTTGGCCAAGTCAATAAAAATAGCAGCACAGCATTGCTTGGAATCAAGGGCAATGGTGGCATAATTTAGTACCTTTTAGATTGCAGTGGCACATCCATAACCTGAGAGGAAAACCAGATTGCATACCAGAGAGAATATTATAGACATCAAGAAAGCCAGTCAGTTGATTACTGACAAGTTTTTCCAACACTTTTGATAAACAGGGCAAAATAGAACTTGGCCTATAACAGTTAGGATGAGCATGATCTCCCTCTTTTAATTAAGGACGCAACGTGGCTGCCTTCCAAGCAATGGTCACCTCCCCAGAGAGGAAAGGCCTTTTAAACAGTTCAGAGATAGGCTTGTCGAGGATAGGGGCTGCAACCCTGATGAAGAAAGAGTCTAAACCATCTGACCCAGATGTTTCTTTGTGGTCAAGTTTAAGGAGCTCCTTTAGCACCTCAGACTCAGTGACCGCCTGCAGGGAGAAACTTTATAGAGGGGCAGGGGGAAAATAAAAAAAGAGGGAGGAACATCGGGGCTAGTCCCGTTAGAAGGAGTGGGAGATTAGGAAATGTTGAACGGGCAAGGAGGCATGGCTGAGTCAAATAGGAATCCTAACCGAATGAAGTGGTGATTAAAGAGCTCAACCATGTCAGTAACAACCACATCATCAACATTAACTTCTTCGGGCTAGGGGGCAGTATTCGGAAGTTTGGATGAATGAGGTGCCCAACGTAAACTGCCTGTTACTCAGGCCCAGAAGCTAGGGTATGCATATAATGGTAGTATTGGATATAAAACACTCTAAAGTTTCCAAAACTGTTAAAATAATGTCTGTGTGTATAACAGAACTGATATGGCAGGTGAAAACCCTTAGGACAATCCATCCAGAATTTCTTTTCAGCTCACCCTTGATTACTATGGCTGTCAATGGGAATATAAAAGGAATAACTCCCAGAATGCAGTTCCTAGAGCTTCCACTAGATGTCAACAGTCTTTAGAAAGAGTTTCAGGCCTGGGTTTTGAAAAATTAGCTAGAATTTGTAGTTTTAGTAAGTGGTTCCCAAGTTGTCTGTAGTGTTTGTTGTGTGTTCTGGTGAGGGCGCGTACTTTGTTATTTATCTCCGGTAATGGTCTCCATTATTCTCCGTCTTAAATTTGATTGTTTATTTACATATTAGTGTACCTGAGGATTGATTGTTGTTTGATATGTTTGGAAGAAGTTTATTGGTAATTTACGGGATTCATTTATATGCATTTTTGAACGAGGGAAACCGGTGGATTACTGAGTCAAGCGCGCCAATGAAAAATACATTTTTTGGGATATAAAAGAAGGACTTTATCGAACAAAAATACCATTTGTTATGTAGCTGGGACCCTTGTGATTGCAACCAGATGGCGATCTTCAAAGCCAAGTGATTTATTTTATCGCTATTTCTGACTCTGCTTGGTTGGAAATGTATGTAATGTTTTTGTATGCGGGCGCTGTCCTCAGATAATCGCATGGTGTGCTTTTGCCGCAAAGCCATTTTGAAATCTGACAAAGCGGCTGGATTAACAAGAAGTTATTAAGCTTTTAGATGATGTATGACACCTGTTTTCATGAATGTTTAATATTACGATTTTTGTCATTTGAATTTCGCACTCTGCACTTTCACTGGATGTTGTCGAGTTGGGTCGCTAGCGGCACGTCTAGCCCAAAGAGGTTGGGACATGGGCAGCTGTGAGGAAGAGGTTGTTTCTCCAGGTCTTTAACCGTTTTCCATAACTTCTTGGGGTTAGACCCAGAGAGAGAGTACGACTCCTTAGTTTTAAAGTAACTAACGTTGGCCTTCCGGTTAACACTTATTTCTCATTTGCCTGAACAAGAGCCAGTCAACCTGAGTATGCATGTGCCGAGCCTTTCGCCAAATGCAATTCTTGAGGTGGAGTAACTCTGCAAGATCAGGGTCGAACCAGGGGCTGAAACTGTTTTTAATTATATTTTTTTATAGGGGCGTGTTTGTTAACAATACCACTGAAATTATCAAATAAGAAGGTCCAAGCGTCTTCGACAGAGGGGATGAAGCTGATTTTATACCAATTTGCAGAGGCCAGGTCATGAAGGAAGGCTTGCTCATTAAAGTTTTTTTACCAAGCGTCTATGACAAATCAGGACAGGTCATTTCACTGAGCAACCATTACGAACACAGGCTGTAAAACAGTGATCACTAAGGTCATTACAGAAAACACCAGACACCTATCAGGATTATTTGTGAGAATAACATCAAGGAGAGAAGCCTTTTCTGGGTGTTTGAAGTCATATCTTGTGGGATTGGTAATAATCTGAGAAAGATTTAGGGAGTCCCATTGCTTTAGGACTTGGTCAGGTGGTTTAAGCATGTACCAGTTCAGGTCACCTTAAAGGACACATTCAGACTTAGTGTAGGGGCCAGGAGAGAACTTAGGGCAGGCAGGGTACAAGCTGGTGCTGATGGTGGACAGTTACACCCAGCAACCCTCAACAAACAACTATTTGAAAGTTTAATGCTTAAAACCAGCAAATCAAATTGTTTGGGGACAGACTTGGTGGAGACAACCGAGCACTGAAGGTGTTCCTTGGTAAAGACTGCCAACCCACCACCTTTGGAAGATCTGTCTTGCCGAAAAAGGTTATAACCAGAAAGGTTAACATAAGTGTTCAAAACGCGCTTTCTTAACCAATGGCTATAATGGAATAAATGGAATAGTATCAAGCATATCAAACAAATGGAAGCCACATGTTTAACTCCATTCCATAAACTCCATCCCAGCCATTACAGTGAGCCTGTCTTCCTATAGCTCCTCCCACCAGCCTCCTCTGAAGCTGAGATCTACTGCTCAGATTTTTTGTATTACTTGACTTCAAAAAAAGTAAGCTTATGCAACATTAATCAATTAAAAACACTGTACTGTAGCAATGAGGTTTGTCCAATACATTACCACTGCATATTGACTTTGCTTGAATTGCCCTGCCAATGCCTTTAAACAAATTATATTTCAAAATTTGTGGTAGCCTATATGATCACACCCGTTGTTGTATTATTTTTCCATTGTTGAATTACTGTTGTATTACTTGTGAAGCACAGCTGAGTGAGCATACATTTAAATCATATTTTATTTTTTATTTTACTGGGCTGATGGTCAGTCTTAGTGGAGAGAGAGAGCAGCAGATTGAGGGTCCGCCTCTCAACATCCCTCCCCTCTCCCTTTCCTCCACTGACACTGACCAAAAAGGGAAACCGTCTTCCAGCTGATGGCGAAACTGAAGTCGCACCACATTATTTCTGCCTCGTGTACAAATTCATGTTGTTACTCCTATGAACAGAGAAAGTTAAATATTCCTTGATATTAAAAAAGACCCAAGCCTAAAGATACACTTTCCTCCTAAATTCATTACTGCTGCAGTGCTTGTTGTAGCGCTGAGTGGAAGTAGGAAAAACACCTATTTTATGACTTATAAAAGTGTTGAATACAAAGTGTTGAATACAAAGTGTTGACAGTGCTGAGTAAGAACTTAAACATGAACTCACTCATAAAAACAGCAGCTCTGCTGTATTCGTTGACAGTATATTTCTAGTCATGGTTTCAAACATTTTGAAATCTCACAGTGTCAAATTGCAGACACAGTAATCTGAACCATCCGATTGGCCAGAGGTAGGCATATAGTGCACTTCAAGGCAGAGTTTGTGCCTTCAGACACATGAAATTGTTTAAAATGGCAACAGTTCGCCTTCCTGAATCAGGTGCACCTACCGCCAACAGCCAAAAATAAATAAATAATGGGAATACAAGGCTTTATCGTTGTTGTTTTTTTACAGAAATGCTTGGCGATTGACTAGGAATGCCTTGGAGATCATCCAGTCGATCGGGTTAGTGACCACTGCTTTGGAAAGTTGAGTGAAGTTCAATCTCATGCTTCTCTCTGTGGGTGGATAGTTCGTGGTCTCGGCGCTACTGCAACTCAGTTTAGAGGGAACATAGCTCTAGACCACCAGCAAACTCAGACCACTGGCCCAATCTCACTTCCCTTTCAATCTACAGTCATGTTAACACATTCAAGTCAACCCATGATCTTATAGACAACAGTCTTGCCAGTCATGACACAATTGTCTAACACCAGACTATTATTCAAAAACCCAACATCTTAAAAAACATCCCTCCTCTGTCTGGAATGTTATAACATTGCTATAATACATTTAAACATACAGTTGAAGTCGGAAGTTTAGATACAACTTAGCCAAATACATTTAAACTTTTAATTTAAATTAAAAGTTTCACAATTCCTGACATTTAACCCTAGTAAAAGGTCCCTGTTTTAGGTCAGTTAGGATCACCACTTTATTTTAAGAATGTGAAATATCAGAATAATAGGAGAGAGAATGATTTATTTGAGCTTTTATTTCTTTCATCACATTCTCAGTGGGCCAGAAGTTTCCATAACCTCAATTAGTATTTGGTAGCATTGCCTTTCAATTGTTTAACTTGGGTCAAACGTTTCAGGTAGCCTTCCACAAGCTTCCCACAATAAGTTGGGTGAATTTTGGCCCATTCCTCCTGACAGAGCTGGTGTAACTGAGTCAGGTTTGTATGCCTCCTTGCTCGCACACACCTTTTCAGTTCTGCTCACACATTTTCTATAGGATTGAGGTCAGCGCTTTGTGATGGCCACTCCAATACCCTGACTTTGCTGTCCTTAAACCATTTTGCCACAACTTTGGAAGTATGCTTGTGGTCATTGTCCACTTGGAAGATCCATTTGCGACCAAAATGTAACTTCCTGACTGATGTCTTGAGATTTTGTTTCAATGTATCCACATAATTTTCCTACCTCATGATGCCATCTATTTTGTGAATTGCACCAGTCCCTCCTGCAGCAAAGCACCCCCACAACATGATGCTGACACCCCAGCGCTTCACGGTTGGGATGGTGTTCTACGGCTTGCAAGCGTCCCCCTTTTCCTCCAAACTTAACGATGGTCGTTATGGCCAAACAGTTCTATTTTTGTTTCATCAGACCAGAGGACATTTCTCCAAAAAGTACTATCTTTGTCCCCATGTGCAGTTGCAAACCGTAGTCTGGCTTTTTTATGGCGGTTTTGGAGCAGTGGCTTCTTCCTTGCTGAGTGGCTTTTCAGGTTATGCCGATATAGGACTTGTTTTACTGTGGATATAGTTACTTTTGTACCCGTCTCCTCCAGCATCTTCACAAGGTCCTTTGCTGTTGTTCTGGGATTGATTTGCACTTTCAGCACCAAAGTACGTTCATCTCTAGGAGACAGAACACGTCTCCTTCCTTAACGGTTTTGCAGCTGCGTGGTCCCATGGTGTTTATACTTGCGTACTATTGCTTGTACAGGTGAATGTGGTACCTTCAGGCGTTTAGAAATTGGCCCCAAGGATGAACCAGACTTGTGGAGGTCTACCATTTTTTTCCTGAGGTCTTAGCTGATTTCTTCAGATTTTCCCATGATGTCAAGCAAAGAGGCACCTGAGTTTGAAGGTAGGCTTTGAAATACATCCACAGGTACACCTCCAATTGACTCAAATGATGTCAATTAGCCTATCAGAAGCTTCCAAAGCCATGACATAATTTTCTAGAATTTTCCAAGCTGTTTAAAGGTACAGTCAACTTAGTATATGTAAACTTCTGACGAACTGGAATTGTGATACAGTGAATTATAAGTGAAAGTCTGTAAACAATTGTTGGAAAAATCACTTGTGTCATGCACAAAGTAGATGTCCTAAACGACTTGCCAAAACTATAGTTTGTTAACAAGAAATGTGTGGAGTGGTTGAAAAACTAGTTTTACCGACTCCAACCTAAGTGTATGTAAACTTCCAACTTCAACTGTATGGTGTCTTGATTGACAGCAGGTATAGGAATAGTGTTGAAAATATAAATTGCCTTGTTCTTTTTGTGTCCTAGGTATTATGCACCTGAATTCATATATTCTTTGCTGCTCCACTTGGTTTTTCAGAAAACAGTGGATTACACTTCCCATTAATTCATTTAATTACTTTTTCAGGCGTGTTCCTAATAAACAGTGTATTCAACATTTTTTTTACGTTACAGCCTTATTCTAAAATGGATGAATAATTTTTAAAAATCATAATCAATCTACACACAAAACTCCATAATGATAAAGTGTAAACACGTTTTTAGGAATGTTTCTAAATGTAAAAAAAACAAAATGTTATAAGTACCATAAGTATCGTTTTGCTATGAGACTCGAAATTGAGCTCAGGTGCATCCTGTTTCCATTGATCATCCTTGAGATGTTTCTACAACTTGATTGAAGTCCACCTGTGGTAAATTCAAATTATTGGATATGATTTGGAAAGGCACACACCTGTCTATAGAAGGTCCCACTGTTGACAATGCATGTCACAGCAAAATCCAAGCCATGAGGTCGAAGGAATTGCCCATAGAGCTCTGAGACAGGATAATGTCGAGGCACTGATCTGGGGAAGGGTACCAACAAATTTCTGCAGCATTGAAGGTCCCCAAGAACACAGTGGCCTCCATCATTATTAAATAGAAGAAGTTTGGAACCACCCAGACTCCTCCTAGAGCTGGACACCTGGCCAAATTGAGCAATCAGGGGAGAAAGGCCTTGGTCAGGGAGGTGACCAAGAACCCGATGGTCACTCTGACAGAGCTCCAGAGTTCATCTGTGGAGATGGGAGAAACTTCCAGAAGGACAACCATCTCTGCAGCACTTCACCAATCAGGCCTTTATGGTAGAGTGGCGAGACGGAAGCCACTCCTCAGTAAAAGGCACATGACAGCCCGCTTTGAGTTTGCCAAAAGGCACCTAAAGGACGCTCAGACCAAGAGAAAAAAGATTATCTGGTCTGATGAAACCAAGATTGAACTCTGCCCTGAATGCCAAGTGGCTTCGGGACAAGTCTCTGAATGTCCTTCAGTGGCCCAGCCAGAGCCCGGACTCGAACCTGATCAAACATCTCTCGATAGACCTGAAAATAGCTGTGTAGGGACTTTCCCCATCCAACCAGACAGAGTTTGAGAGAATCTGCAGAGAACAATGGGAGACACTCCCCAAATACAGGTGTGCCAAGCTCGAGAAAACATGAGGCTGTAATCGTTGCCAAAGGTGCTTCAACAAAGTACTGAGTAAATGGTCTGAATACTTACGTAAATGTGATATTTCAGCTTTTATTTTTAGGTGTGCCAAGCTCGAGAAAACATGAGGCTGTAATCGTTGCCAAAGGTGCTTCAACAAAGTACTGAGTAAATGGTCTGAATACTTACGTAAATGTGATATTTCAGCTTTTATTTTTAGGTGTGCCAAGCTCGAGAAAACATGAGGCTGTAATCGTTGCCAAAGGTGCTTCAACAAAGTACTGAGTAAATGGTCTGAATACTTACGTAAATGTGATATTTCAGCTTTTATTTTTAGGTGTGCCAAGCTCGAGAAAACATGAGGCTGTAATCGTTGCCAAAGGTGCTTCAACAAAGTACTGAGTAAATGGTCTGAATACTTACGTAAATGTGATATTTCAGCTTTTATTTTTAGGTGTGCCAAGCTCGAGAAAACATGAGGCTGTAATCGTTGCCAAAGGTGCTTCAACAAAGTACTGAGTAAATGGTCTGAATACTTACGTAAATGTGATATTTCAGCTTTTATTTTTAGGTGTGCCAAGCTCGAGAAAACATGAGGCTGTAATCGTTGCCAAAGGTGCTTCAACAAAGTACTGAGTAAATGGTCTGAATACTTACGTAAATGTGATATTTCAGCTTTTATTTTTAGGTGTGCCAAGCTCGAGAAAACATGAGGCTGTAATCGTTGCCAAAGGTGCTTCAACAAAGTACTGAGTAAATGGTCTGAATACTTACGTAAATGTGATATTTCAGCTTTTATTTTTAGGTGTGCCAAGCTCGAGAAAACATGAGGCTGTAATCGTTGCCAAAGGTGCTTCAACAAAGTACTGAGTAAATGGTCTGAATACTTACGTAAATGTGATATTTCAGCTTTTATTTTTAGGTGTGCCAAGCTCGAGAAAACATGAGGCTGTAATCGTTGCCAAAGGTGCTTCAACAAAGTACTGAGTAAATGGTCTGAATACTTACGTAAATGTGATATTTCAGCTTTTATTTTTAGGTGTGCCAAGCTCGAGAAAACATGAGGCTGTAATCGTTGCCAAAGGTGCTTCAACAAAGTACTGAGTAAATGGTCTGAATACTTACGTAAATGTGATATTTCAGCTTTTATTTTTAGGTGTGCCAAGCTCGAGAAAACATGAGGCTGTAATCGTTGCCAAAGGTGCTTCAACAAAGTACTGAGTAAATGGTCTGAATACTTACGTAAATGTGATATTTCAGCTTTTATTTTTAGGTGTGCCAAGCTCGAGAAAACATGAGGCTGTAATCGTTGCCAAAGGTGCTTCAACAAAGTACTGAGTAAATGGTCTGAATACTTACGTAAATGTGATATTTCAGCTTTTATTTTTAGGTGTGCCAAGCTCGAGAAAACATGAGGCTGTAATCGTTGCCAAAGGTGCTTCAACAAAGTACTGAGTAAATGGTCTGAATACTTACGTAAATGTGATATTTCAGCTTTTATTTTTAGGTGTGCCAAGCTCGAGAAAACATGAGGCTGTAATCGTTGCCAAAGGTGCTTCAACAAAGTACTGAGTAAATGGTCTGAATACTTACGTAAATGTGATATTTCAGCTTTTATTTTTAGGTGTGCCAAGCTCGAGAAAACATGAGGCTGTAATCGTTGCCAAAGGTGCTTCAACAAAGTACTGAGTAAATGGTCTGAATACTTACGTAAATGTGATATTTCAGCTTTTATTTTTAGGTGTGCCAAGCTCGAGAAAACATGAGGCTGTAATCGTTGCCAAAGGTGCTTCAACAAAGTACTGAGTAAATGGTCTGAATACTTACGTAAATGTGATATTTCAGCTTTTATTTTTAGGTGTGCCAAGCTCGAGAAAACATGAGGCTGTAATCGTTGCCAAAGGTGCTTCAACAAAGTACTGAGTAAATGGTCTGAATACTTACGTAAATGTGATATTTCAGCTTTTATTTTTAGGTGTGCCAAGCTCGAGAAAACATGAGGCTGTAATCGTTGCCAAAGGTGCTTCAACAAAGTACTGAGTAAATGGTCTGAATACTTACGTAAATGTGATATTTCAGCTTTTATTTTTAGGTGTGCCAAGCTCGAGAAAACATGAGGCTGTAATCGTTGCCAAAGGTGCTTCAACAAAGTACTGAGTAAATGGTCTGAATACTTACGTAAATGTGATATTTCAGCTTTTATTTTTAGGTGTGCCAAGCTCGAGAAAACATGAGGCTGTAATCGTTGCCAAAGGTGCTTCAACAAAGTACTGAGTAAATGGTCTGAATACTTACGTAAATGTGATATTTCAGCTTTTATTTTTAGGTGTGCCAAGCTCGAGAAAACATGAGGCTGTAATCGTTGCCAAAGGTGCTTCAACAAAGTACTGAGTAAATGGTCTGAATACTTACGTAAATGTGATATTTCAGCTTTTATTTTTAGGTGTGCCAAGCTCGAGAAAACATGAGGCTGTAATCGTTGCCAAAGGTGCTTCAACAAAGTACTGAGTAAATGGTCTGAATACTTACGTAAATGTGATATTTCAGCTTTTATTTTTAGGTGTGCCAAGCTCGAGAAAACATGAGGCTGTAATCGTTGCCAAAGGTGCTTCAACAAAGTACTGAGTAAATGGTCTGAATACTTACGTAAATGTGATATTTCAGCTTTTATTTTTAGGTGTGCCAAGCTCGAGAAAACATGAGGCTGTAATCGTTGCCAAAGGTGCTTCAACAAAGTACTGAGTAAATGGTCTGAATACTTACGTAAATGTGATATTTCAGCTTTTATTTTTAGGTGTGCCAAGCTCGAGAAAACATGAGGCTGTAATCGTTGCCAAAGGTGCTTCAACAAAGTACTGAGTAAATGGTCTGAATACTTACGTAAATGTGATATTTCAGCTTTTATTTTTAGGTGTGCCAAGCTCGAGAAAACATGAGGCTGTAATCGTTGCCAAAGGTGCTTCAACAAAGTACTGAGTAAATGGTCTGAATACTTACGTAAATGTGATATTTCAGCTTTTATTTTTAGGTGTGCCAAGCTCGAGAAAACATGAGGCTGTAATCGTTGCCAAAGGTGCTTCAACAAAGTACTGAGTAAATGGTCTGAATACTTACGTAAATGTGATATTTCAGCTTTTATTTTAGGTGTGCCAAGCTCGAGAAAACATGAGGCTGTAATCGTTGCCAAGGTGCTTCAACAAAGTACTGAGTAAATGGTCTGAATACTTACGTAAATGTGATATTTCAGCTTTTATTTTTAGGTGTGCCAAGCTCGAGAAAACATGAGGCTGTAATCGTTGCCAAAGGTGCTTCAACAAAGTACTGAGTAAATGGTCTGAATACTTACGTAAATGTGATATTTCAGCTTTTATTTTTAGGTGTGCCAAGCTCGAGAAAACATGAGGCTGTAATCGTTGCCAAAGGTGCTTCAACAAAGTACTGAGTAAATGGTCTGAATACTTACGTAAATGTGATATTTCAGCTTTTATTTTTAGGTGTGCCAAGCTCGAGAAAACATGAGGCTGTAATCGTTGCCAAAGGTGCTTCAACAAAGTACTGAGTAAATGGTCTGAATACTTACGTAAATGTGATATTTCAGCTTTTATTTTTAGGTGTGCCAAGCTCGAGAAAACATGAGGCTGTAATCGTTGCCAAAGGTGCTTCAACAAAGTACTGAGTAAATGGTCTGAATACTTACGTAAATGTGATATTTCAGCTTTTATTTTTAGGTGTGCCAAGCTCGAGAAAACATGAGGCTGTAATCGTTGCCAAAGGTGCTTCAACAAAGTACTGAGTAAATGGTCTGAATACTTACGTAAATGTGATATTTCAGCTTTTATTTTTAGGTGTGCCAAGCTCGAGAAAACATGAGGCTGTAATCGTTGCCAAAGGTGCTTCAACAAAGTACTGAGTAAATGGTCTGAATACTTACGTAAATGTGATATTTCAGCTTTTATTTTTAGGTGTGCCAAGCTCGAGAAAACATGAGGCTGTAATCGTTGCCAAAGGTGCTTCAACAAAGTACTGAGTAAATGGTCTGAATACTTACGTAAATGTGATATTTCAGCTTTTATTTTTAGGTGTGCCAAGCTCGAGAAAACATGAGGCTGTAATCGTTGCCAAAGGTGCTTCAACAAAGTACTGAGTAAATGGTCTGAATACTTACGTAAATGTGATATTTCAGCTTTTATTTTTAGGTGTGCCAAGCTCGAGAAAACATGAGGCTGTAATCGTTGCCAAAGGTGCTTCAACAAAGTACTGAGTAAATGGTCTGAATACTTACGTAAATGTGATATTTCAGCTTTTATTTTTAGGTGTGCCAAGCTCGAGAAAACATGAGGCTGTAATCGTTGCCAAAGGTGCTTCAACAAAGTACTGAGTAAATGGTCTGAATACTTACGTAAATGTGATATTTCAGCTTTTATTTTTAGGTGTGCCAAGCTCGAGAAAACATGAGGCTGTAATCGTTGCCAAAGGTGCTTCAACAAAGTACTGAGTAAATGGTCTGAATACTTACGTAAATGTGATATTTCAGCTTTTATTTTTAGGTGTGCCAAGCTCGAGAAAACATGAGGCTGTAATCGTTGCCAAAGGTGCTTCAACAAAGTACTGAGTAAATGGTCTGAATACTTACGTAAATGTGATATTTCAGCTTTTATTTTTAGGTGTGCCAAGCTCGAGAAAACATGAGGCTGTAATCGTTGCCAAAGGTGCTTCAACAAAGTACTGAGTAAATGGTCTGAATACTTACGTAAATGTGATATTTCAGCTTTTATTTTTAGGTGTGCCAAGCTCGAGAAAACATGAGGCTGTAATCGTTGCCAAAGGTGCTTCAACAAAGTACTGAGTAAATGGTCTGAATACTTACGTAAATGTGATATTTCAGCTTTTATTTTAGGTGTGCCAAGCTCGAGAAAACATGAGGCTGTAATCGTTGCCAAAGGTGCTTCAACAAAGTACTGAGTAAATGGTCTGAATACTTACGTAAATGTGATATTTCAGCTTTTATTTTTAGGTGTGCCAAGCTCGAGAAAACATGAGGCTGTAATCGTTGCCAAAGGTGCTTCAACAAAGTACTGAGTAAATGGTCTGAATACTTACGTAAATGTGATATTTCAGCTTTTATTTTTAGGTGTGCCAAGCTCGAGAAAACATGAGGCTGTAATCGTTGCCAAAGGTGCTTCAACAAAGTACTGAGTAAATGGTCTGAATACTTACGTAAATGTGATATTTCAGCTTTTATTTTTAGGTGTGCCAAGCTCGAGAAAACATGAGGCTGTAATCGTTGCCAAAGGTGCTTCAACAAAGTACTGAGTAAATGGTCTGAATACTTACGTAAATGTGATATTTCAGCTTTTATTTTTAGGTGTGCCAAGCTCGAGAAAACATGAGGCTGTAATCGTTGCCAAAGGTGCTTCAACAAAGTACTGAGTAAATGGTCTGAATACTTACGTAAATGTGATATTTCAGCTTTTATTTTTAGGTGTGCCAAGCTCGAGAAAACATGAGGCTGTAATCGTTGCCAAAGGTGCTTCAACAAAGTACTGAGTAAATGGTCTGAATACTTACGTAAATGTGATATTTCAGCTTTTATTTTTAGGTGTGCCAAGCTCGAGAAAACATGAGGCTGTAATCGTTGCCAAAGGTGCTTCAACAAAGTACTGAGTAAATGGTCTGAATACTTACGTAAATGTGATATTTCAGCTTTTATTTTTAGGTGTGCCAAGCTCGAGAAAACATGAGGCTGTAATCGTTGCCAAAGGTGCTTCAACAAAGTACTGAGTAAATGGTCTGAATACTTACGTAAATGTGATATTTCAGCTTTTATTTTTAGGTGTGCCAAGCTCGAGAAAACATGAGGCTGTAATCGTTGCCAAAGGTGCTTCAACAAAGTACTGAGTAAATGGTCTGAATACTTACGTAAATGTGATATTTCAGCTTTTATTTTTAGGTGTGCCAAGCTCGAGAAAACATGAGGCTGTAATCGTTGCCAAAGGTGCTTCAACAAAGTACTGAGTAAATGGTCTGAATACTTACGTAAATGTGATATTTCAGCTTTTATTTTTAGGTGTGCCAAGCTCGAGAAAACATGAGGCTGTAATCGTTGCCAAAGGTGCTTCAACAAAGTACTGAGTAAATGGTCTGAATACTTACGTAAATGTGATATTTCAGCTTTTATTTTTAGGTGTGCCAAGCTCGAGAAAACATGAGGCTGTAATCGTTGCCAAAGGTGCTTCAACAAAGTACTGAGTAAATGGTCTGAATACTTACGTAAATGTGATATTTCAGCTTTTATTTTAGGTGTGCCAAGCTCGAGAAAACATGAGGCTGTAATCGTTGCCAAAGGTGCTTCAACAAAGTACTGAGTAAATGGTCTGAATACTTACGTAAATGTGATATTTCAGCTTTTATTTTTAGGTGTGCCAAGCTCGAGAAAACATGAGGCTGTAATCGTTGCCAAAGGTGCTTCAACAAAGTACTGAGTAAATGGTCTGAATACTTACGTAAATGTGATATTTCAGCTTTTATTTTTAGGTGTGCCAAGCTCGAGAAAACATGAGGCTGTAATCGTTGCCAAAGGTGCTTCAACAAAGTACTGAGTAAATGGTCTGAATACTTACGTAAATGTGATATTTCAGCTTTTATTTTTAGGTGTGCCAAGCTCGAGAAAACATGAGGCTGTAATCGTTGCCAAAGGTGCTTCAACAAAGTACTGAGTAAATGGTCTGAATACTTACGTAAATGTGATATTTCAGCTTTTATTTTTAGGTGTGCCAAGCTCGAGAAAACATGAGGCTGTAATCGTTGCCAAAGGTGCTTCAACAAAGTACTGAGTAAATGGTCTGAATACTTACGTAAATGTGATATTTCAGCTTTTATTTTTAGGTGTGCCAAGCTCGAGAAAACATGAGGCTGTAATCGTTGCCAAAGGTGCTTCAACAAAGTACTGAGTAAATGGTCTGAATACTTACGTAAATGTGATATTTCAGCTTTTATTTTTAGGTGTGCCAAGCTCGAGAAAACATGAGGCTGTAATCGTTGCCAAAGGTGCTTCAACAAAGTACTGAGTAAATGGTCTGAATACTTACGTAAATGTGATATTTCAGCTTTTATTTTTAGGTGTGCCAAGCTCGAGAAAACATGAGGCTGTAATCGTTGCCAAAGGTGCTTCAACAAAGTACTGAGTAAATGGTCTGAATACTTACGTAAATGTGATATTTCAGCTTTTATTTTTAGGTGTGCCAAGCTCGAGAAAACATGAGGCTGTAATCGTTGCCAAAGGTGCTTCAACAAAGTACTGAGTAAATGGTCTGAATACTTACGTAAATGTGATATTTCAGCTTTTATTTTAGGTGTGCCAAGCTCGAGAAAACATGAGGCTGTAATCGTTGCCAAAGGTGCTTCAACAAAGTACTGAGTAAATGGTCTGAATACTTACGTAAATGTGATATTTCAGCTTTTATTTTTAGGTGTGCCAAGCTCGAGAAAACATGAGGCTGTAATCGTTGCCAAAGGTGCTTCAACAAAGTACTGAGTAAATGGTCTGAATACTTACGTAAATGTGATATTTCAGCTTTTATTTTTAGGTGTGCCAAGCTCGAGAAAACATGAGGCTGTAATCGTTGCCAAAGGTGCTTCAACAAAGTACTGAGTAAATGGTCTGAATACTTACGTAAATGTGATATTTCAGCTTTTATTTTTAGGTGTGCCAAGCTCGAGAAAACATGAGGCTGTAATCGTTGCCAAAGGTGCTTCAACAAAGTACTGAGTAAATGGTCTGAATACTTACGTAAATGTGATATTTCAGCTTTTATTTTTAGGTGTGCCAAGCTCGAGAAAACATGAGGCTGTAATCGTTGCCAAAGGTGCTTCAACAAAGTACTGAGTAAATGGTCTGAATACTTACGTAAATGTGATATTTCAGCTTTTATTTTTAGGTGTGCCAAGCTCGAGAAAACATGAGGCTGTAATCGTTGCCAAAGGTGCTTCAACAAAGTACTGAGTAAATGGTCTGAATACTTACGTAAATGTGATATTTCAGCTTTTATTTTTAGGTGTGCCAAGCTCGAGAAAACATGAGGCTGTAATCGTTGCCAAAGGTGCTTCAACAAAGTACTGAGTAAATGGTCTGAATACTTACGTAAATGTGATATTTCAGCTTTTATTTTTAGGTGTGCCAAGCTCGAGAAAACATGAGGCTGTAATCGTTGCCAAAGGTGCTTCAACAAAGTACTGAGTAAATGGTCTGAATACTTACGTAAATGTGATATTTCAGCTTTTATTTTTAGGTGTGCCAAGCTCGAGAAAACATGAGGCTGTAATCGTTGCCAAAGGTGCTTCAACAAAGTACTGAGTAAATGGTCTGAATACTTACGTAAATGTGATATTTCAGCTTTTATTTTTAGGTGTGCCAAGCTCGAGAAAACATGAGGCTGTAATCGTTGCCAAAGGTGCTTCAACAAAGTACTGAGTAAATGGTCTGAATACTTACGTAAATGTGATATTTCAGCTTTTATTTTTAGGTGTGCCAAGCTCGAGAAAACATGAGGCTGTAATCGTTGCCAAAGGTGCTTCAACAAAGTACTGAGTAAATGGTCTGAATACTTACGTAAATGTGATATTTCAGCTTTTATTTTTAGGTGTGCCAAGCTCGAGAAAACATGAGGCTGTAATCGTTGCCAAAGGTGCTTCAACAAAGTACTGAGTAAATGGTCTGAATACTTACGTAAATGTGATATTTCAGCTTTTATTTTTAGGTGTGCCAAGCTCGAGAAAACATGAGGCTGTAATCGTTGCCAAAGGTGCTTCAACAAAGTACTGAGTAAATGGTCTGAATACTTACGTAAATGTGATATTTCAGCTTTTATTTTTAGGTGTGCCAAGCTCGAGAAAACATGAGGCTGTAATCGTTGCCAAAGGTGCTTCAACAAAGTACTGAGTAAATGGTCTGAATACTTACGTAAATGTGATATTTCAGCTTTTATTTTTAGGTGTGCCAAGCTCGAGAAAACATGAGGCTGTAATCGTTGCCAAAGGTGCTTCAACAAAGTACTGAGTAAATGGTCTGAATACTTACGTAAATGTGATATTTCAGCTTTTATTTTTAGGTGTGCCAAGCTCGAGAAAACATGAGGCTGTAATCGTTGCCAAAGGTGCTTCAACAAAGTACTGAGTAAATGGTCTGAATACTTACGTAAATGTGATATTTCAGCTTTTATTTTTAGGTGTGCCAAGCTCGAGAAAACATGAGGCTGTAATCGTTGCCAAAGGTGCTTCAACAAAGTACTGAGTAAATGGTCTGAATACTTACGTAAATGTGATATTTCAGCTTTTATTTTTAGGTGTGCCAAGCTCGAGAAAACATGAGGCTGTAATCGTTGCCAAAGGTGCTTCAACAAAGTACTGAGTAAATGGTCTGAATACTTACGTAAATGTGATATTTCAGCTTTTATTTTTAGGTGTGCCAAGCTCGAGAAAACATGAGGCTGTAATCGTTGCCAAAGGTGCTTCAACAAAGTACTGAGTAAATGGTCTGAATACTTACGTAAATGTGATATTTCAGCTTTTATTTTTAGGTGTGCCAAGCTCGAGAAAACATGAGGCTGTAATCGTTGCCAAAGGTGCTTCAACAAAGTACTGAGTAAATGGTCTGAATACTTACGTAAATGTGATATTTCAGCTTTTATTTTAGGTGTGCCAAGCTCGAGAAAACATGAGGCTGTAATCGTTGCCAAAGGTGCTTCAACAAAGTACTGAGTAAATGGTCTGAATACTTACGTAAATGTGATATTTCAGCTTTTATTTTTAGGTGTGCCAAGCTCGAGAAAACATGAGGCTGTAATCGTTGCCAAAGGTGCTTCAACAAAGTACTGAGTAAATGGTCTGAATACTTACGTAAATGTGATATTTCAGCTTTTATTTTTAGGTGTGCCAAGCTCGAGAAAACATGAGGCTGTAATCGTTGCCAAAGGTGCTTCAACAAAGTACTGAGTAAATGGTCTGAATACTTACGTAAATGTGATATTTCAGCTTTTATTTTTAGGTGTGCCAAGCTCGAGAAAACATGAGGCTGTAATCGTTGCCAAAGGTGCTTCAACAAAGTACTGAGTAAATGGTCTGAATACTTACGTAAATGTGATATTTCAGCTTTTATTTTTAGGTGTGCCAAGCTCGAGAAAACATGAGGCTGTAATCGTTGCCAAAGGTGCTTCAACAAAGTACTGAGTAAATGGTCTGAATACTTACGTAAATGTGATATTTCAGCTTTTATTTTTAGGTGTGCCAAGCTCGAGAAAACATGAGGCTGTAATCGTTGCCAAAGGTGCTTCAACAAAGTACTGAGTAAATGGTCTGAATACTTACGTAAATGTGATATTTCAGCTTTTATTTTTAGGTGTGCCAAGCTCGAGAAAACATGAGGCTGTAATCGTTGCCAAAGGTGCTTCAACAAAGTACTGAGTAAATGGTCTGAATACTTACGTAAATGTGATATTTCAGCTTTTATTTTTAGGTGTGCCAAGCTCGAGAAAACATGAGGCTGTAATCGTTGCCAAAGGTGCTTCAACAAAGTACTGAGTAAATGGTCTGAATACTTACGTAAATGTGATATTTCAGCTTTTATTTTTAGGTGTGCCAAGCTCGAGAAAACATGAGGCTGTAATCGTTGCCAAAGGTGCTTCAACAAAGTACTGAGTAAATGGTCTGAATACTTACGTAAATGTGATATTTCAGCTTTTATTTTTAGGTGTGCCAAGCTCGAGAAAACATGAGGCTGTAATCGTTGCCAAAGGTGCTTCAACAAAGTACTGAGTAAATGGTCTGAATACTTACGTAAATGTGATATTTCAGCTTTTATTTTTAGGTGTGCCAAGCTCGAGAAAACATGAGGCTGTAATCGTTGCCAAAGGTGCTTCAACAAAGTACTGAGTAAATGGTCTGAATACTTACGTAAATGTGATATTTCAGCTTTTATTTTTAGGTGTGCCAAGCTCGAGAAAACATGAGGCTGTAATCGTTGCCAAAGGTGCTTCAACAAAGTACTGAGTAAATGGTCTGAATACTTACGTAAATGTGATATTTCAGCTTTTATTTTTAGGTGTGCCAAGCTCGAGAAAACATGAGGCTGTAATCGTTGCCAAAGGTGCTTCAACAAAGTACTGAGTAAATGGTCTGAATACTTACGTAAATGTGATATTTCAGCTTTTATTTTTAGGTGTGCCAAGCTCGAGAAAACATGAGGCTGTAATCGTTGCCAAAGGTGCTTCAACAAAGTACTGAGTAAATGGTCTGAATACTTACGTAAATGTGATATTTCAGCTTTTATTTTTAGGTGTGCCAAGCTCGAGAAAACATGAGGCTGTAATCGTTGCCAAAGGTGCTTCAACAAAGTACTGAGTAAATGGTCTGAATACTTACGTAAATGTGATATTTCAGCTTTTATTTTTAGGTGTGCCAAGCTCGAGAAAACATGAGGCTGTAATCGTTGCCAAAGGTGCTTCAACAAAGTACTGAGTAAATGGTCTGAATACTTACGTAAATGTGATATTTCAGCTTTTATTTTTAGGTGTGCCAAGCTCGAGAAAACATGAGGCTGTAATCGTTGCCAAAGGTGCTTCAACAAAGTACTGAGTAAATGGTCTGAATACTTACGTAAATGTGATATTTCAGCTTTTATTTTTAGGTGTGCCAAGCTCGAGAAAACATGAGGCTGTAATCGTTGCCAAAGGTGCTTCAACAAAGTACTGAGTAAATGGTCTGAATACTTACGTAAATGTGATATTTCAGCTTTTATTTTTAGGTGTGCCAAGCTCGAGAAAACATGAGGCTGTAATCGTTGCCAAAGGTGCTTCAACAAAGTACTGAGTAAATGGTCTGAATACTTACGTAAATGTGATATTTCAGCTTTTATTTTTAGGTGTGCCAAGCTCGAGAAAACATGAGGCTGTAATCGTTGCCAAAGGTGCTTCAACAAAGTACTGAGTAAATGGTCTGAATACTTACGTAAATGTGATATTTCAGCTTTTATTTTTAGGTGTGCCAAGCTCGAGAAAACATGAGGCTGTAATCGTTGCCAAAGGTGCTTCAACAAAGTACTGAGTAAATGGTCTGAATACTTACGTAAATGTGATATTTCAGCTTTTATTTTTAGGTGTGCCAAGCTCGAGAAAACATGAGGCTGTAATCGTTGCCAAAGGTGCTTCAACAAAGTACTGAGTAAATGGTCTGAATACTTACGTAAATGTGATATTTCAGCTTTTATTTTTAGGTGTGCCAAGCTCGAGAAAACATGAGGCTGTAATCGTTGCCAAAGGTGCTTCAACAAAGTACTGAGTAAATGGTCTGAATACTTACGTAAATGTGATATTTCAGCTTTTATTTTTAGGTGTGCCAAGCTCGAGAAAACATGAGGCTGTAATCGTTGCCAAAGGTGCTTCAACAAAGTACTGAGTAAATGGTCTGAATACTTACGTAAATGTGATATTTCAGCTTTTATTTTTAGGTGTGCCAAGCTCGAGAAAACATGAGGCTGTAATCGTTGCCAAAGGTGCTTCAACAAAGTACTGAGTAAATGGTCTGAATACTTACGTAAATGTGATATTTCAGCTTTTATTTTTAGGTGTGCCAAGCTCGAGAAAACATGAGGCTGTAATCGTTGCCAAAGGTGCTTCAACAAAGTACTGAGTAAATGGTCTGAATACTTACGTAAATGTGATATTTCAGCTTTTATTTTTAGGTGTGCCAAGCTCGAGAAAACATGAGGCTGTAATCGTTGCCAAAGGTGCTTCAACAAAGTACTGAGTAAATGGTCTGAATACTTACGTAAATGTGATATTTCAGCTTTTATTTTTAGGTGTGCCAAGCTCGAGAAAACATGAGGCTGTAATCGTTGCCAAAGGTGCTTCAACAAAGTACTGAGTAAATGGTCTGAATACTTACGTAAATGTGATATTTCAGCTTTTATTTTTAGGTGTGCCAAGCTCGAGAAAACATGAGGCTGTAATCGTTGCCAAAGGTGCTTCAACAAAGTACTGAGTAAATGGTCTGAATACTTACGTAAATGTGATATTTCAGCTTTTATTTTTAGGTGTGCCAAGCTCGAGAAAACATGAGGCTGTAATCGTTGCCAAAGGTGCTTCAACAAAGTACTGAGTAAATGGTCTGAATACTTACGTAAATGTGATATTTCAGCTTTTATTTTTAGGTGTGCCAAGCTCGAGAAAACATGAGGCTGTAATCGTTGCCAAAGGTGCTTCAACAAAGTACTGAGTAAATGGTCTGAATACTTACGTAAATGTGATATTTCAGCTTTTATTTTTAGGTGTGCCAAGCTCGAGAAAACATGAGGCTGTAATCGTTGCCAAAGGTGCTTCAACAAAGTACTGAGTAAATGGTCTGAATACTTACGTAAATGTGATATTTCAGCTTTTATTTTTAGGTGTGCCAAGCTCGAGAAAACATGAGGCTGTAATCGTTGCCAAAGGTGCTTCAACAAAGTACTGAGTAAATGGTCTGAATACTTACGTAAATGTGATATTTCAGCTTTTATTTTTAGGTGTGCCAAGCTCGAGAAAACATGAGGCTGTAATCGTTGCCAAAGGTGCTTCAACAAAGTACTGAGTAAATGGTCTGAATACTTACGTAAATGTGATATTTCAGCTTTTATTTTTAGGTGTGCCAAGCTCGAGAAAACATGAGGCTGTAATCGTTGCCAAAGGTGCTTCAACAAAGTACTGAGTAAATGGTCTGAATACTTACGTAAATGTGATATTTCAGCTTTTATTTTTAGGTGTGCCAAGCTCGAGAAAACATGAGGCTGTAATCGTTGCCAAAGGTGCTTCAACAAAGTACTGAGTAAATGGTCTGAATACTTACGTAAATGTGATATTTCAGCTTTTATTTTTAGGTGTGCCAAGCTCGAGAAAACATGAGGCTGTAATCGTTGCCAAAGGTGCTTCAACAAAGTACTGAGTAAATGGTCTGAATACTTACGTAAATGTGATATTTCAGCTTTTATTTTTAGGTGTGCCAAGCTCGAGAAAACATGAGGCTGTAATCGTTGCCAAAGGTGCTTCAACAAAGTACTGAGTAAATGGTCTGAATACTTACGTAAATGTGATATTTCAGCTTTTATTTTTAGGTGTGCCAAGCTCGAGAAAACATGAGGCTGTAATCGTTGCCAAAGGTGCTTCAACAAAGTACTGAGTAAATGGTCTGAATACTTACGTAAATGTGATATTTCAGCTTTTATTTTTAGGTGTGCCAAGCTCGAGAAAACATGAGGCTGTAATCGTTGCCAAAGGTGCTTCAACAAAGTACTGAGTAAATGGTCTGAATACTTACGTAAATGTGATATTTCAGCTTTTATTTTTAGGTGTGCCAAGCTCGAGAAAACATGAGGCTGTAATCGTTGCCAAAGGTGCTTCAACAAAGTACTGAGTAAATGGTCTGAATACTTACGTAAATGTGATATTTCAGCTTTTATTTTTAGGTGTGCCAAGCTCGAGAAAACATGAGGCTGTAATCGTTGCCAAAGGTGCTTCAACAAAGTACTGAGTAAATGGTCTGAATACTTACGTAAATGTGATATTTCAGCTTTTATTTTTAGGTGTGCCAAGCTCGAGAAAACATGAGGCTGTAATCGTTGCCAAAGGTGCTTCAACAAAGTACTGAGTAAATGGTCTGAATACTTACGTAAATGTGATATTTCAGCTTTTATTTTTAGGTGTGCCAAGCTCGAGAAAACATGAGGCTGTAATCGTTGCCAAAGGTGCTTCAACAAAGTACTGAGTAAATGGTCTGAATACTTACGTAAATGTGATATTTCAGCTTTTATTTTTAGGTGTGCCAAGCTCGAGAAAACATGAGGCTGTAATCGTTGCCAAAGGTGCTTCAACAAAGTACTGAGTAAATGGTCTGAATACTTACGTAAATGTGATATTTCAGCTTTTATTTTTAGGTGTGCCAAGCTCGAGAAAACATGAGGCTGTAATCGTTGCCAAAGGTGCTTCAACAAAGTACTGAGTAAATGGTCTGAATACTTACGTAAATGTGATATTTCAGCTTTTATTTTTAGGTGTGCCAAGCTCGAGAAAACATGAGGCTGTAATCGTTGCCAAAGGTGCTTCAACAAAGTACTGAGTAAATGGTCTGAATACTTACGTAAATGTGATATTTCAGCTTTTATTTTTAGGTGTGCCAAGCTCGAGAAAACATGAGGCTGTAATCGTTGCCAAAGGTGCTTCAACAAAGTACTGAGTAAATGGTCTGAATACTTACGTAAATGTGATATTTCAGCTTTTATTTTTAGGTGTGCCAAGCTCGAGAAAACATGAGGCTGTAATCGTTGCCAAAGGTGCTTCAACAAAGTACTGAGTAAATGGTCTGAATACTTACGTAAATGTGATATTTCAGCTTTTATTTTTAGGTGTGCCAAGCTCGAGAAAACATGAGGCTGTAATCGTTGCCAAAGGTGCTTCAACAAAGTACTGAGTAAATGGTCTGAATACTTACGTAAATGTGATATTTCAGCTTTTATTTTTAGGTGTGCCAAGCTCGAGAAAACATGAGGCTGTAATCGTTGCCAAAGGTGCTTCAACAAAGTACTGAGTAAATGGTCTGAATACTTACGTAAATGTGATATTTCAGCTTTTATTTTTAGGTGTGCCAAGCTCGAGAAAACATGAGGCTGTAATCGTTGCCAAAGGTGCTTCAACAAAGTACTGAGTAAATGGTCTGAATACTTACGTAAATGTGATATTTCAGCTTTTATTTTTAGGTGTGCCAAGCTCGAGAAAACATGAGGCTGTAATCGTTGCCAAAGGTGCTTCAACAAAGTACTGAGTAAATGGTCTGAATACTTACGTAAATGTGATATTTCAGCTTTTATTTTAGGTGTGCCAAGCTCGAGAAAACATGAGGCTGTAATCGTTGCCAAAGGTGCTTCAACAAAGTACTGAGTAAATGGTCTGAATACTTACGTAAATGTGATATTTCAGCTTTTATTTTTAGGTGTGCCAAGCTCGAGAAAACATGAGGCTGTAATCGTTGCCAAAGGTGCTTCAACAAAGTACTGAGTAAATGGTCTGAATACTTACGTAAATGTGATATTTCAGCTTTTATTTTTAGGTGTGCCAAGCTCGAGAAAACATGAGGCTGTAATCGTTGCCAAAGGTGCTTCAACAAAGTACTGAGTAAATGGTCTGAATACTTACGTAAATGTGATATTTCAGCTTTTATTTTTAGGTGTGCCAAGCTCGAGAAAACATGAGGCTGTAATCGTTGCCAAAGGTGCTTCAACAAAGTACTGAGTAAATGGTCTGAATACTTACGTAAATGTGATATTTCAGCTTTTATTTTTAGGTGTGCCAAGCTCGAGAAAACATGAGGCTGTAATCGTTGCCAAAGGTGCTTCAACAAAGTACTGAGTAAATGGTCTGAATACTTACGTAAATGTGATATTTCAGCTTTTATTTTTAGGTGTGCCAAGCTCGAGAAAACATGAGGCTGTAATCGTTGCCAAAGGTGCTTCAACAAAGTACTGAGTAAATGGTCTGAATACTTACGTAAATGTGATATTTCAGCTTTTATTTTTAGGTGTGCCAAGCTCGAGAAAACATGAGGCTGTAATCGTTGCCAAAGGTGCTTCAACAAAGTACTGAGTAAATGGTCTGAATACTTACGTAAATGTGATATTTCAGCTTTTATTTTTAGGTGTGCCAAGCTCGAGAAAACATGAGGCTGTAATCGTTGCCAAAGGTGCTTCAACAAAGTACTGAGTAAATGGTCTGAATACTTACGTAAATGTGATATTTCAGCTTTTATTTTTAGGTGTGCCAAGCTCGAGAAAACATGAGGCTGTAATCGTTGCCAAAGGTGCTTCAACAAAGTACTGAGTAAATGGTCTGAATACTTACGTAAATGTGATATTTCAGCTTTTATTTTTAGGTGTGCCAAGCTCGAGAAAACATGAGGCTGTAATCGTTGCCAAAGGTGCTTCAACAAAGTACTGAGTAAATGGTCTGAATACTTACGTAAATGTGATATTTCAGCTTTTATTTTTAGGTGTGCCAAGCTCGAGAAAACATGAGGCTGTAATCGTTGCCAAAGGTGCTTCAACAAAGTACTGAGTAAATGGTCTGAATACTTACGTAAATGTGATATTTCAGCTTTTATTTTTAGGTGTGCCAAGCTCGAGAAAACATGAGGCTGTAATCGTTGCCAAAGGTGCTTCAACAAAGTACTGAGTAAATGGTCTGAATACTTACGTAAATGTGATATTTCAGCTTTTATTTTTAGGTGTGCCAAGCTCGAGAAAACATGAGGCTGTAATCGTTGCCAAAGGTGCTTCAACAAAGTACTGAGTAAATGGTCTGAATACTTACGTAAATGTGATATTTCAGCTTTTATTTTTAGGTGTGCCAAGCTCGAGAAAACATGAGGCTGTAATCGTTGCCAAAGGTGCTTCAACAAAGTACTGAGTAAATGGTCTGAATACTTACGTAAATGTGATATTTCAGCTTTTATTTTTAGGTGTGCCAAGCTCGAGAAAACATGAGGCTGTAATCGTTGCCAAAGGTGCTTCAACAAAGTACTGAGTAAATGGTCTGAATACTTACGTAAATGTGATATTTCAGCTTTTATTTTTAGGTGTGCCAAGCTCGAGAAAACATGAGGCTGTAATCGTTGCCAAAGGTGCTTCAACAAAGTACTGAGTAAATGGTCTGAATACTTACGTAAATGTGATATTTCAGCTTTTATTTTTAGGTGTGCCAAGCTCGAGAAAACATGAGGCTGTAATCGTTGCCAAAGGTGCTTCAACAAAGTACTGAGTAAATGGTCTGAATACTTACGTAAATGTGATATTTCAGCTTTTATTTTTAGGTGTGCCAAGCTCGAGAAAACATGAGGCTGTAATCGTTGCCAAAGGTGCTTCAACAAAGTACTGAGTAAATGGTCTGAATACTTACGTAAATGTGATATTTCAGCTTTTATTTTTAGGTGTGCCAAGCTCGAGAAAACATGAGGCTGTAATCGTTGCCAAAGGTGCTTCAACAAAGTACTGAGTAAATGGTCTGAATACTTACGTAAATGTGATATTTCAGCTTTTATTTTTAGGTGTGCCAAGCTCGAGAAAACATGAGGCTGTAATCGTTGCCAAAGGTGCTTCAACAAAGTACTGAGTAAATGGTCTGAATACTTACGTAAATGTGATATTTCAGCTTTTATTTTTAGGTGTGCCAAGCTCGAGAAAACATGAGGCTGTAATCGTTGCCAAAGGTGCTTCAACAAAGTACTGAGTAAATGGTCTGAATACTTACGTAAATGTGATATTTCAGCTTTTATTTTTAGGTGTGCCAAGCTCGAGAAAACATGAGGCTGTAATCGTTGCCAAAGGTGCTTCAACAAAGTACTGAGTAAATGGTCTGAATACTTACGTAAATGTGATATTTCAGCTTTTATTTTTAGGTGTGCCAAGCTCGAGAAAACATGAGGCTGTAATCGTTGCCAAAGGTGCTTCAACAAAGTACTGAGTAAATGGTCTGAATACTTACGTAAATGTGATATTTCAGCTTTTATTTTTAGGTGTGCCAAGCTCGAGAAAACATGAGGCTGTAATCGTTGCCAAAGGTGCTTCAACAAAGTACTGAGTAAATGGTCTGAATACTTACGTAAATGTGATATTTCAGCTTTTATTTTTAGGTGTGCCAAGCTCGAGAAAACATGAGGCTGTAATCGTTGCCAAAGGTGCTTCAACAAAGTACTGAGTAAATGGTCTGAATACTTACGTAAATGTGATATTTCAGCTTTTATTTTTAGGTGTGCCAAGCTCGAGAAAACATGAGGCTGTAATCGTTGCCAAAGGTGCTTCAACAAAGTACTGAGTAAATGGTCTGAATACTTACGTAAATGTGATATTTCAGCTTTTATTTTTAGGTGTGCCAAGCTCGAGAAAACATGAGGCTGTAATCGTTGCCAAAGGTGCTTCAACAAAGTACTGAGTAAATGGTCTGAATACTTACGTAAATGTGATATTTCAGCTTTTATTTTTAGGTGTGCCAAGCTCGAGAAAACATGAGGCTGTAATCGTTGCCAAAGGTGCTTCAACAAAGTACTGAGTAAATGGTCTGAATACTTACGTAAATGTGATATTTCAGCTTTTATTTTTAGGTGTGCCAAGCTCGAGAAAACATGAGGCTGTAATCGTTGCCAAAGGTGCTTCAACAAAGTACTGAGTAAATGGTCTGAATACTTACGTAAATGTGATATTTCAGCTTTTATTTTTAGGTGTGCCAAGCTCGAGAAAACATGAGGCTGTAATCGTTGCCAAAGGTGCTTCAACAAAGTACTGAGTAAATGGTCTGAATACTTACGTAAATGTGATATTTCAGCTTTTATTTTTAGGTGTGCCAAGCTCGAGAAAACATGAGGCTGTAATCGTTGCCAAAGGTGCTTCAACAAAGTACTGAGTAAATGGTCTGAATACTTACGTAAATGTGATATTTCAGCTTTTATTTTTAGGTGTGCCAAGCTCGAGAAAACATGAGGCTGTAATCGTTGCCAAAGGTGCTTCAACAAAGTACTGAGTAAATGGTCTGAATACTTACGTAAATGTGATATTTCAGCTTTTATTTTTAGGTGTGCCAAGCTCGAGAAAACATGAGGCTGTAATCGTTGCCAAAGGTGCTTCAACAAAGTACTGAGTAAATGGTCTGAATACTTACGTAAATGTGATATTTCAGCTTTTATTTTTAGGTGTGCCAAGCTCGAGAAAACATGAGGCTGTAATCGTTGCCAAAGGTGCTTCAACAAAGTACTGAGTAAATGGTCTGAATACTTACGTAAATGTGATATTTCAGCTTTTATTTTTAGGTGTGCCAAGCTCGAGAAAACATGAGGCTGTAATCGTTGCCAAAGGTGCTTCAACAAAGTACTGAGTAAATGGTCTGAATACTTACGTAAATGTGATATTTCAGCTTTTATTTTTAGGTGTGCCAAGCTCGAGAAAACATGAGGCTGTAATCGTTGCCAAAGGTGCTTCAACAAAGTACTGAGTAAATGGTCTGAATACTTACGTAAATGTGATATTTCAGCTTTTATTTTTAGGTGTGCCAAGCTCGAGAAAACATGAGGCTGTAATCGTTGCCAAAGGTGCTTCAACAAAGTACTGAGTAAATGGTCTGAATACTTACGTAAATGTGATATTTCAGCTTTTATTTTTAGGTGTGCCAAGCTCGAGAAAACATGAGGCTGTAATCGTTGCCAAAGGTGCTTCAACAAAGTACTGAGTAAATGGTCTGAATACTTACGTAAATGTGATATTTCAGCTTTTATTTTTAGGTGTGCCAAGCTCGAGAAAACATGAGGCTGTAATCGTTGCCAAAGGTGCTTCAACAAAGTACTGAGTAAATGGTCTGAATACTTACGTAAATGTGATATTTCAGCTTTTATTTTTAGGTGTGCCAAGCTCGAGAAAACATGAGGCTGTAATCGTTGCCAAAGGTGCTTCAACAAAGTACTGAGTAAATGGTCTGAATACTTACGTAAATGTGATATTTCAGCTTTTATTTTTAGGTGTGCCAAGCTCGAGAAAACATGAGGCTGTAATCGTTGCCAAAGGTGCTTCAACAAAGTACTGAGTAAATGGTCTGAATACTTACGTAAATGTGATATTTCAGCTTTTATTTTTAGGTGTGCCAAGCTCGAGAAAACATGAGGCTGTAATCGTTGCCAAAGGTGCTTCAACAAAGTACTGAGTAAATGGTCTGAATACTTACGTAAATGTGATATTTCAGCTTTTATTTTTAGGTGTGCCAAGCTCGAGAAAACATGAGGCTGTAATCGTTGCCAAAGGTGCTTCAACAAAGTACTGAGTAAATGGTCTGAATACTTACGTAAATGTGATATTTCAGCTTTTATTTTTAGGTGTGCCAAGCTCGAGAAAACATGAGGCTGTAATCGTTGCCAAAGGTGCTTCAACAAAGTACTGAGTAAATGGTCTGAATACTTACGTAAATGTGATATTTCAGCTTTTATTTTTAGGTGTGCCAAGCTCGAGAAAACATGAGGCTGTAATCGTTGCCAAAGGTGCTTCAACAAAGTACTGAGTAAATGGTCTGAATACTTACGTAAATGTGATATTTCAGCTTTTATTTTTAGGTGTGCCAAGCTCGAGAAAACATGAGGCTGTAATCGTTGCCAAAGGTGCTTCAACAAAGTACTGAGTAAATGGTCTGAATACTTACGTAAATGTGATATTTCAGCTTTTATTTTTAGGTGTGCCAAGCTCGAGAAAACATGAGGCTGTAATCGTTGCCAAAGGTGCTTCAACAAAGTACTGAGTAAATGGTCTGAATACTTACGTAAATGTGATATTTCAGCTTTTATTTTTAGGTGTGCCAAGCTCGAGAAAACATGAGGCTGTAATCGTTGCCAAAGGTGCTTCAACAAAGTACTGAGTAAATGGTCTGAATACTTACGTAAATGTGATATTTCAGCTTTTATTTTTAGGTGTGCCAAGCTCGAGAAAACATGAGGCTGTAATCGTTGCCAAAGGTGCTTCAACAAAGTACTGAGTAAATGGTCTGAATACTTACGTAAATGTGATATTTCAGCTTTTATTTTTAGGTGTGCCAAGCTCGAGAAAACATGAGGCTGTAATCGTTGCCAAAGGTGCTTCAACAAAGTACTGAGTAAATGGTCTGAATACTTACGTAAATGTGATATTTCAGCTTTTATTTTTAGGTGTGCCAAGCTCGAGAAAACATGAGGCTGTAATCGTTGCCAAAGGTGCTTCAACAAAGTACTGAGTAAATGGTCTGAATACTTACGTAAATGTGATATTTCAGCTTTTATTTTTAGGTGTGCCAAGCTCGAGAAAACATGAGGCTGTAATCGTTGCCAAAGGTGCTTCAACAAAGTACTGAGTAAATGGTCTGAATACTTACGTAAATGTGATATTTCAGCTTTTATTTTTAGGTGTGCCAAGCTCGAGAAAACATGAGGCTGTAATCGTTGCCAAAGGTGCTTCAACAAAGTACTGAGTAAATGGTCTGAATACTTACGTAAATGTGATATTTCAGCTTTTATTTTTAGGTGTGCCAAGCTCGAGAAAACATGAGGCTGTAATCGTTGCCAAAGGTGCTTCAACAAAGTACTGAGTAAATGGTCTGAATACTTACGTAAATGTGATATTTCAGCTTTTATTTTTAGGTGTGCCAAGCTCGAGAAAACATGAGGCTGTAATCGTTGCCAAAGGTGCTTCAACAAAGTACTGAGTAAATGGTCTGAATACTTACGTAAATGTGATATTTCAGCTTTTATTTTTAGGTGTGCCAAGCTCGAGAAAACATGAGGCTGTAATCGTTGCCAAAGGTGCTTCAACAAAGTACTGAGTAAATGGTCTGAATACTTACGTAAATGTGATATTTCAGCTTTTATTTTTAGGTGTGCCAAGCTCGAGAAAACATGAGGCTGTAATCGTTGCCAAAGGTGCTTCAACAAAGTACTGAGTAAATGGTCTGAATACTTACGTAAATGTGATATTTCAGCTTTTATTTTTAGGTGTGCCAAGCTCGAGAAAACATGAGGCTGTAATCGTTGCCAAAGGTGCTTCAACAAAGTACTGAGTAAATGGTCTGAATACTTACGTAAATGTGATATTTCAGCTTTTATTTTTAGGTGTGCCAAGCTCGAGAAAACATGAGGCTGTAATCGTTGCCAAAGGTGCTTCAACAAAGTACTGAGTAAATGGTCTGAATACTTACGTAAATGTGATATTTCAGCTTTTATTTTTAGGTGTGCCAAGCTCGAGAAAACATGAGGCTGTAATCGTTGCCAAAGGTGCTTCAACAAAGTACTGAGTAAATGGTCTGAATACTTACGTAAATGTGATATTTCAGCTTTTATTTTTAGGTGTGCCAAGCTCGAGAAAACATGAGGCTGTAATCGTTGCCAAAGGTGCTTCAACAAAGTACTGAGTAAATGGTCTGAATACTTACGTAAATGTGATATTTCAGCTTTTATTTTTAGGTGTGCCAAGCTCGAGAAAACATGAGGCTGTAATCGTTGCCAAAGGTGCTTCAACAAAGTACTGAGTAAATGGTCTGAATACTTACGTAAATGTGATATTTCAGCTTTTATTTTTAGGTGTGCCAAGCTCGAGAAAACATGAGGCTGTAATCGTTGCCAAAGGTGCTTCAACAAAGTACTGAGTAAATGGTCTGAATACTTACGTAAATGTGATATTTCAGCTTTTATTTTTAGGTGTGCCAAGCTCGAGAAAACATGAGGCTGTAATCGTTGCCAAAGGTGCTTCAACAAAGTACTGAGTAAATGGTCTGAATACTTACGTAAATGTGATATTTCAGCTTTTATTTTTAGGTGTGCCAAGCTCGAGAAAACATGAGGCTGTAATCGTTGCCAAAGGTGCTTCAACAAAGTACTGAGTAAATGGTCTGAATACTTACGTAAATGTGATATTTCAGCTTTTATTTTTAGGTGTGCCAAGCTCGAGAAAACATGAGGCTGTAATCGTTGCCAAAGGTGCTTCAACAAAGTACTGAGTAAATGGTCTGAATACTTACGTAAATGTGATATTTCAGCTTTTATTTTTAGGTGTGCCAAGCTCGAGAAAACATGAGGCTGTAATCGTTGCCAAAGGTGCTTCAACAAAGTACTGAGTAAATGGTCTGAATACTTACGTAAATGTGATATTTCAGCTTTTATTTTTAGGTGTGCCAAGCTCGAGAAAACATGAGGCTGTAATCGTTGCCAAAGGTGCTTCAACAAAGTACTGAGTAAATGGTCTGAATACTTACGTAAATGTGATATTTCAGCTTTTATTTTTAGGTGTGCCAAGCTCGAGAAAACATGAGGCTGTAATCGTTGCCAAGGTGCTTCAACAAAGTACTGAGTAAATGGTCTGAATACTTACGTAAATGTGATATTTCAGCTTTTATTTTTAGGTGTGCCAAGCTCGAGAAAACATGAGGCTGTAATCGTTGCCAAAGGTGCTTCAACAAAGTACTGAGTAAATGGTCTGAATACTTACGTAAATGTGATATTTCAGCTTTTATTTTTAGGTGTGCCAAGCTCGAGAAAACATGAGGCTGTAATCGTTGCCAAAGGTGCTTCAACAAAGTACTGAGTAAATGGTCTGAATACTTACGTAAATGTGATATTTCAGCTTTTATTTTTAGGTGTGCCAAGCTCGAGAAAACATGAGGCTGTAATCGTTGCCAAAGGTGCTTCAACAAAGTACTGAGTAAATGGTCTGAATACTTACGTAAATGTGATATTTCAGCTTTTATTTTTAGGTGTGCCAAGCTCGAGAAAACATGAGGCTGTAATCGTTGCCAAAGGTGCTTCAACAAAGTACTGAGTAAATGGTCTGAATACTTACGTAAATGTGATATTTCAGCTTTTATTTTTAGGTGTGCCAAGCTCGAGAAAACATGAGGCTGTAATCGTTGCCAAAGGTGCTTCAACAAAGTACTGAGTAAATGGTCTGAATACTTACGTAAATGTGATATTTCAGCTTTTATTTTTAGGTGTGCCAAGCTCGAGAAAACATGAGGCTGTAATCGTTGCCAAAGGTGCTTCAACAAAGTACTGAGTAAATGGTCTGAATACTTACGTAAATGTGATATTTCAGCTTTTATTTTTAGGTGTGCCAAGCTCGAGAAAACATGAGGCTGTAATCGTTGCCAAAGGTGCTTCAACAAAGTACTGAGTAAATGGTCTGAATACTTACGTAAATGTGATATTTCAGCTTTTATTTTTAGGTGTGCCAAGCTCGAGAAAACATGAGGCTGTAATCGTTGCCAAAGGTGCTTCAACAAAGTACTGAGTAAATGGTCTGAATACTTACGTAAATGTGATATTTCAGCTTTTATTTTTAGGTGTGCCAAGCTCGAGAAAACATGAGGCTGTAATCGTTGCCAAAGGTGCTTCAACAAAGTACTGAGTAAATGGTCTGAATACTTACGTAAATGTGATATTTCAGCTTTTATTTTTAGGTGTGCCAAGCTCGAGAAAACATGAGGCTGTAATCGTTGCCAAAGGTGCTTCAACAAAGTACTGAGTAAATGGTCTGAATACTTACGTAAATGTGATATTTCAGCTTTTATTTTTAGGTGTGCCAAGCTCGAGAAAACATGAGGCTGTAATCGTTGCCAAAGGTGCTTCAACAAAGTACTGAGTAAATGGTCTGAATACTTACGTAAATGTGATATTTCAGCTTTTATTTTTAGGTGTGCCAAGCTCGAGAAAACATGAGGCTGTAATCGTTGCCAAAGGTGCTTCAACAAAGTACTGAGTAAATGGTCTGAATACTTACGTAAATGTGATATTTCAGCTTTTATTTTTAGGTGTGCCAAGCTCGAGAAAACATGAGGCTGTAATCGTTGCCAAAGGTGCTTCAACAAAGTACTGAGTAAATGGTCTGAATACTTACGTAAATGTGATATTTCAGCTTTTATTTTTAGGTGTGCCAAGCTCGAGAAAACATGAGGCTGTAATCGTTGCCAAAGGTGCTTCAACAAAGTACTGAGTAAATGGTCTGAATACTTACGTAAATGTGATATTTCAGCTTTTATTTTTAGGTGTGCCAAGCTCGAGAAAACATGAGGCTGTAATCGTTGCCAAAGGTGCTTCAACAAAGTACTGAGTAAATGGTCTGAATACTTACGTAAATGTGATATTTCAGCTTTTATTTTTAGGTGTGCCAAGCTCGAGAAAACATGAGGCTGTAATCGTTGCCAAAGGTGCTTCAACAAAGTACTGAGTAAATGGTCTGAATACTTACGTAAATGTGATATTTCAGCTTTTATTTTTAGGTGTGCCAAGCTCGAGAAAACATGAGGCTGTAATCGTTGCCAAAGGTGCTTCAACAAAGTACTGAGTAAATGGTCTGAATACTTACGTAAATGTGATATTTCAGCTTTTATTTTTAGGTGTGCCAAGCTCGAGAAAACATGAGGCTGTAATCGTTGCCAAAGGTGCTTCAACAAAGTACTGAGTAAATGGTCTGAATACTTACGTAAATGTGATATTTCAGCTTTTATTTTTAGGTGTGCCAAGCTCGAGAAAACATGAGGCTGTAATCGTTGCCAAAGGTGCTTCAACAAAGTACTGAGTAAATGGTCTGAATACTTACGTAAATGTGATATTTCAGCTTTTATTTTTAGGTGTGCCAAGCTCGAGAAAACATGAGGCTGTAATCGTTGCCAAAGGTGCTTCAACAAAGTACTGAGTAAATGGTCTGAATACTTACGTAAATGTGATATTTCAGCTTTTATTTTTAGGTGTGCCAAGCTCGAGAAAACATGAGGCTGTAATCGTTGCCAAAGGTGCTTCAACAAAGTACTGAGTAAATGGTCTGAATACTTACGTAAATGTGATATTTCAGCTTTTATTTTTAGGTGTGCCAAGCTCGAGAAAACATGAGGCTGTAATCGTTGCCAAAGGTGCTTCAACAAAGTACTGAGTAAATGGTCTGAATACTTACGTAAATGTGATATTTCAGCTTTTATTTTTAGGTGTGCCAAGCTCGAGAAAACATGAGGCTGTAATCGTTGCCAAAGGTGCTTCAACAAAGTACTGAGTAAATGGTCTGAATACTTACGTAAATGTGATATTTCAGCTTTTATTTTTAGGTGTGCCAAGCTCGAGAAAACATGAGGCTGTAATCGTTGCCAAAGGTGCTTCAACAAAGTACTGAGTAAATGGTCTGAATACTTACGTAAATGTGATATTTCAGCTTTTATTTTTAGGTGTGCCAAGCTCGAGAAAACATGAGGCTGTAATCGTTGCCAAAGGTGCTTCAACAAAGTACTGAGTAAATGGTCTGAATACTTACGTAAATGTGATATTTCAGCTTTTATTTTTAGGTGTGCCAAGCTCGAGAAAACATGAGGCTGTAATCGTTGCCAAAGGTGCTTCAACAAAGTACTGAGTAAATGGTCTGAATACTTACGTAAATGTGATATTTCAGCTTTTATTTTTAGGTGTGCCAAGCTCGAGAAAACATGAGGCTGTAATCGTTGCCAAAGGTGCTTCAACAAAGTACTGAGTAAATGGTCTGAATACTTACGTAAATGTGATATTTCAGCTTTTATTTTTAGGTGTGCCAAGCTCGAGAAAACATGAGGCTGTAATCGTTGCCAAAGGTGCTTCAACAAAGTACTGAGTAAATGGTCTGAATACTTACGTAAATGTGATATTTCAGCTTTTATTTTTAGGTGTGCCAAGCTCGAGAAAACATGAGGCTGTAATCGTTGCCAAAGGTGCTTCAACAAAGTACTGAGTAAATGGTCTGAATACTTACGTAAATGTGATATTTCAGCTTTTATTTTTAGGTGTGCCAAGCTCGAGAAAACATGAGGCTGTAATCGTTGCCAAAGGTGCTTCAACAAAGTACTGAGTAAATGGTCTGAATACTTACGTAAATGTGATATTTCAGCTTTTATTTTTAGGTGTGCCAAGCTCGAGAAAACATGAGGCTGTAATCGTTGCCAAAGGTGCTTCAACAAAGTACTGAGTAAATGGTCTGAATACTTACGTAAATGTGATATTTCAGCTTTTATTTTTAGGTGTGCCAAGCTCGAGAAAACATGAGGCTGTAATCGTTGCCAAAGGTGCTTCAACAAAGTACTGAGTAAATGGTCTGAATACTTACGTAAATGTGATATTTCAGCTTTTATTTTTAGGTGTGCCAAGCTCGAGAAAACATGAGGCTGTAATCGTTGCCAAAGGTGCTTCAACAAAGTACTGAGTAAATGGTCTGAATACTTACGTAAATGTGATATTTCAGCTTTTATTTTTAGGTGTGCCAAGCTCGAGAAAACATGAGGCTGTAATCGTTGCCAAAGGTGCTTCAACAAAGTACTGAGTAAATGGTCTGAATACTTACGTAAATGTGATATTTCAGCTTTTATTTTTAGGTGTGCCAAGCTCGAGAAAACATGAGGCTGTAATCGTTGCCAAAGGTGCTTCAACAAAGTACTGAGTAAATGGTCTGAATACATACGTAAATGTGATATTTCAGCTTTTATTTTTAGGTGTGCCAAGCTCGAGAAAACATGAGGCTGTAATCGTTGCCAAAGGTGCTTCAACAAAGTACTGAGTAAATGGTCTGAATACTTACGTAAATGTGATATTTCAGCTTTTATTTTTAGGTGTGCCAAGCTCGAGAAAACATGAGGCTGTAATCGTTGCCAAAGGTGCTTCAACAAAGTACTGAGTAAATGGTCTGAATACTTACGTAAATGTGATATTTCAGCTTTTATTTTTAGGTGTGCCAAGCTCGAGAAAACATGAGGCTGTAATCGTTGCCAAAGGTGCTTCAACAAAGTACTGAGTAAATGGTCTGAATACTTACGTAAATGTGATATTTCAGCTTTTATTTTTAGGTGTGCCAAGCTCGAGAAAACATGAGGCTGTAATCGTTGCCAAAGGTGCTTCAACAAAGTACTGAGTAAATGGTCTGAATACTTACGTAAATGTGATATTTCAGCTTTTATTTTTAGGTGTGCCAAGCTCGAGAAAACATGAGGCTGTAATCGTTGCCAAAGGTGCTTCAACAAAGTACTGAGTAAATGGTCTGAATACTTACGTAAATGTGATATTTCAGCTTTTATTTTTAGGTGTGCCAAGCTCGAGAAAACATGAGGCTGTAATCGTTGCCAAAGGTGCTTCAACAAAGTACTGAGTAAATGGTCTGAATACTTACGTAAATGTGATATTTCAGCTTTTATTTTTAGGTGTGCCAAGCTCGAGAAAACATGAGGCTGTAATCGTTGCCAAAGGTGCTTCAACAAAGTACTGAGTAAATGGTCTGAATACTTACGTAAATGTGATATTTCAGCTTTTATTTTTAGGTGTGCCAAGCTCGAGAAAACATGAGGCTGTAATCGTTGCCAAAGGTGCTTCAACAAAGTACTGAGTAAATGGTCTGAATACTTACGTAAATGTGATATTTCAGCTTTTATTTTTAGGTGTGCCAAGCTCGAGAAAACATGAGGCTGTAATCGTTGCCAAAGGTGCTTCAACAAAGTACTGAGTAAATGGTCTGAATACTTACGTAAATGTGATATTTCAGCTTTTATTTTTAGGTGTGCCAAGCTCGAGAAAACATGAGGCTGTAATCGTTGCCAAAGGTGCTTCAACAAAGTACTGAGTAAATGGTCTGAATACTTACGTAAATGTGATATTTCAGCTTTTATTTTTAGGTGTGCCAAGCTCGAGAAAACATGAGGCTGTAATCGTTGCTTCTTTTTTTTAATCTTTTATTTTTATTAAAAGGCAAAAATATAAAAAAGGTTTTTGCTTTGTCATTATGGGGTATTGTGATGTCATTATGGGGTATTGTGATGTCATTATGGGGTATTGTGATGTCATTATGGGGTATTGTGATGTCATTATGGGGTATTGTGTGTAGATTTGATACATTTTAGAATAAGGCTGTAATGTAACAAAATGTGGAAAAAGTCAAGGGGTCTGAATACTTTCCGAATGCACTCAATATTGCACATGTAGACACATTGGGATCCTTGCCAAAAGCTTACAGGGTGCAGCCTTTTTTCCCTCCTCTCAGGGCAAGTGAAACTGCCAGAGAGTAACTGTGCAGTTTCAGCACCCGGGGGCACAGCTTATTTTGTTATTACAGCACTACTCCTCTATATTATACCGTGACAGCTAAATGGACATGTGCCAGGAAAGGGAGATCAATGTACTACTCAACAAGGTGTGTGGGAACTGTTGGGTAACCAGAGAAAGCGAGAGAGAGATAAGATTGAAGGGAGCGTGAAGCATATTCTACACGAAAGTAAATGTGTATGGACATGTGGGACTAGCGGTGCATTCGTATCGCCCCAGCGTGAGAATCTGTCAAATCACCCTGACACACGCTGTAATTGTCATGCTAACGCTGTTAGCACATGTCCCTCTACACTTTTCATGCTCAGTGACTGCGATGTGCCCCAGTGAATTTGTCTTTAAACTTAAGTAACACGTCTGAAAAGTGTTAACTTGGTGTTAGCTGACTGACACTAGTGAAATCTGAACTCCCCAGGTCTTTGCTGACTTGGAATGCTTGTTTGTTTGTGTAGAGCTTAGGGACTATGAGAAAATGTGGTGTAAGGGATTCACATGGATGGAGAGGAGCGGAGAGGGTTGGATAATTGTTTATAAAAAATATCTTGATATAGTACACATGGTTATCAAAACGTTGATAGAGTTTATAATGGAATTACATCAGAAAGTTATTGTAGAGTGCTCATATTGGGAAGTGCTGTGACCCTGTCTTTGTCTATTTCTGCTCTGAGGGAGAAAGGAGGGGGTCCAGAGGAACGAGGAACTGTTATTGGCTACGAGTCAGATTCCATTGTTCCTAGGGAGGACAGCTATTGCCATACGCATATTTCAGCACCAAAAAAAATCATATTTTTACTTGAAGTTCGTTTTAAAGCTGCGGTCTGCATATGTACTATATCAAGAAATGTTTTTTTATTTTCATTATCCAACCATCCATGTGAATCCCATACACCACATTTTCTCATAGTCCCTTAGCTCAGAGGAGAAGTCAATGTTTGTGGTTAGATAGAATTGAATACACCCAGGAAATTGATGTAGGCTTTAAATCAAATGACCTGCCATCATGTGATTGCCCTTTATGTTAGCTAGTCACCAATTGACTTTTTATTGATTCAATGAACACATTTATAGGCATAAAGCCTAACCTGACCTATTAGAAGGAGATCAGGGGCCAGCGAGAATGTGCCCCTAAAACAGTAGGTCATCTAGTAGAACATCTAACATAGTAGAACATCTAATTTGCTCCATCTTCAGCCAAAATCATTCCTCTACCTAAGAATGATAAAGCCTGCTTTACTGGCTCAAATAGCCGACCAATCAGGCTGTTACCAACCCTTAGTAAACTTTTGGGAAAAAATTGTGTTTAACAAGATACAATGCTATTTTACAGTAAACAAATTGACAACTGACTTTCAGCACGCTTATAGGGAAGGACATGTAATCAGCCAAAGTCGATGTTATGCACGCCTCTTGGAGGAGGGAACGCAACACCCTGCTACACTGAAGGAGAATATATGACAGTTTACAGGGAATTTATTTCCTTCACACGGTAATTTTGGGAAAGGGGGCTGGAAGGAACCAAAGCAAAGAAAGTTCAAGTTAAAGAGCACCTACCTTACCTACCCACAACTTACCTAAACTGCACCACCTGCCTCACTAACCAAAATACAAGGGATGGTCCGCCCAGGTCTTACCTAGTGTGCATAGACATACTACCGGTATATTTCTGCCCGCAGGCCTCTTGCCTAAGCACTCACAAGGTGCCTTTCCCTTCCCCCCTGGGAACAAATTAAACAGAATACAAACTTACAATCAAACACACAGTCCTATGGCATACACAAATGTCAGCAGGTCTAACGGAAGGTGAGTTTTTTCTTCACCTCTGTTGAGGTTCAAAGTGCCTGCCTCATGTTTCCTGGTCTCTGAGATTCAGCGTTTAAACCACTTTAGATGTGGGCTGCAACTCTGTCCTTCCTCGTCTAATGTTCATTTCTGTTGGCAATCCTTTATGCAATCTTGCCAAAGGGGACGGTTCCGTCAGTCAGACGCTCTCTGACCGCACTCGGGGCGTGGCTACTTACTATGCACAGTTTATAGGCAATAGATTCGTAAAATCACATTCATATCTTAACAAAAATACTTTCATTTTCATATACAATGTTAGTAATGGAGACTTCATACCTATAGTGTAAATACTTTTCAAGTTACAATATTTCCTCCATAATCTTTTAAATCAAATCAAAGTGTATTTGTCATGTGCGCCGAATACAACCTTACAGTGACATGCTTACTTACAGGCTCTAACCAATAGTGCAAAAAAGGTGTTAGGTGAACAATAGGTAAGTAAAGAAATAAAACAACAGTAAAAAGACAGGCTATATACAGTAGCAAGGCTATAAAAGTAGCGACGCTACCTACAGACGGTTAGTCAGGCTGATTGAGGTAGTATGTACACGTAGACATGGCATCAGAAAATAAAAAACAATATTACATGAGTTTTCTATAGCTCCCCACTGATCATTCCCCACATTCCTATGTTAGAATTATTGTTCCAGTATCCACTTTTGACCGTGGTATAGTTTTGACGGGAAATGTCTGTTAACAAAGACATTCCTCTGGTGGATTTTACTGTAGTGGGAGAAAGAGTCCACCTTCTCCTGTGATTTACAACAGGGTGTCAACTGTCTCTTCTGTTAGTGAGAGAAGGTCTGGTTGTTGTCAACCATTGCCAAGCTGATCTGACCTATTGTGAACCTCACAGGACAGTCATGACACTAATCAATCCATGGTGCCTTAGCTGTTCTAGCAGTCAGTTTAAAAAAAATTATTATGGGTATAGGGGACGCTTGCGTCCCACTTGGCCAAAACCCAGGGAATATGCCGCGCGGCAAATTCAAATAAAATGATATAAAAACCAAACCTTCCATTAAATCACACATGTAAGACACTCAATTAAAGCCACACTCGTTGTGAATCCAGCCAACATGTTGGATTTTAAAAGGCTTTTCGGCGAAAGCATAAGAAGCTATTATCTGATGATAGCACAACAGTAAACAAAGAGGGTAGCATATTTCAACCCTGCAGGCTCTACACAAAACGCAGAAATAAAATATAAAACATGCCTTACCTTTGACGAGCTTCTTTTGTTGGCACTCCAATATGTCCCATACACATCACAATTGGTCCTTTTGTTCGATTAATTCCGTCCATATATGTCCAAAATGTCCATTTATTTGTCGCGTTTGATCCAGAAGAAAAAACTGCTTCCAAATTGTGCATGTCACTACAAAATATTTCAAAAGTTGCCTGTAAACTTTGCCAAAAATGTCAAACTACTTTGTAATACAACTTTAGGTATTGTTAAACGTTAATAATCGATCAAATTGAAGACGGGTCTATCTGTGTTCAATACAGGAAGACAACAAACCAAGCTACTTTTCAAGTCTTGACCAACTCTCAACAGTGTTACGCAGTTCCTAGATGGCCATACTTCTTCATTGCACAAAGGAATAACCTCAACCAAATTCCAAAGACTGGTGAAATCCAGTGGAAGCGGTTCCTAAGAAAATATCGTTTCCCAATGAGAACTCAGTGAACAGACAGAGACCTAAAAAAAAAAAAATTCTGAACGGTTAAGTCCTCGGGGTTTCGCCTGCTACATAAGTTCTGCTATACTCACAGATATGATTCAAACAGTTTTAGAAACTTCAGAGTGTTTTCTATCCAAATATACTAATAATATGCATATCTTATATTCTTGGCATGAGTAGCAGGAAGTTGAAATTGGGCACACTATTTATCCAAATGTGAAAATGCTGCCCCCTATACCTTAAGAAGTTAATAAGTGCATGTTTATCAATAACAGGATGGAGTCCTTTCATGAATACTTTAATTGCAGTGTCTGTATGCTCCCCATTACACCAAATCAATCTTCTTTATATCTTCAGCATAGGAATCACTACAAAACATATCCACTCTTGTAGGCCCTGTCTTTGGAACTTTGGCATTTCAGAATTCAACTATTATATTGTGGCTCAATGGGTGTGGAAACATATTTCGAACAAAGTTCTGCAGCATTAGTAAAGATATAATCAATACACCTGGGTGATATAGTGCCTGTACTGTTTGTAAACACTCTGGTAGCTTGATTAACACCTTTATCTTTGTGGACCTGATGGCTCTGTTCATTAGGGCACACCGTAGTGAAACATAATACAACAGAAAACAAAATCGAGCATTTCTTACTGGACAACTTCCCTATCGCACTCCATTTTGGGCACTTTTCTTAAATTTCTTGACTAAGGATCACCGTGGTTAGTTGGTAGAGTATGGCTTTTGCAACACCAGAATCAGAAGTTTGATTCCAGCTGGGGCCATCCACACTATTATATACTAGTATATATGCATGCATGACTCTAAGCCGCTTTGGATGAAAGCGTCTGGTAAATGGCATATATTATTAACTAGACCCAGAACAGAGAGCTCCACTTTGTTCAACCACATGCTCACTCAATCACTATTTGTAATGTAAAAAGTAGGGATGAGACTTGTCACCCTCCGGCTGCAAAGACCAATGTGCGAAATCCGAACATCCCCTTGATAGGTGCTAGCTACCATAGGTGGTGGGTGAAGTGAGGATCAGCCCACCAGGTGAGTGCCCTACACCCCAGCCCTCAATTCCACTCTCACTCCAACCCCTGACCATTGATCTGACTGGACACCACCTTACCTTAACGGACACATCACACAGCCTTTGTTTGGTTGATATGTATGAGTCATGCTAATGCCAGACCTGTCCAAAGCATGCCACGAAGAGGATAGTGGAGGTTGATCAGGGGAGCCAACTTGCCCTTGATAATAACTCTGTACCATTACACTAAACAGAAATCATTGAAAGATAGGTGTCTTCTGTAGTTTTGTTAAAAGCACCAATGCTCAATCTGAACATTGTGGTATGTTTTGGAATCATTAGGACATTATCTTCCATATCAGTGAGAAATAATTGTAAAAAATGTATACACAAATTGAACGGTTTAGGGTTAGTGTTCTCACATGGCCATATCTCCATGTTACAGCGCTTGTTAACAAAAGACAAGAGGCGACCACCTTTGCTAATTATCTGTCTCTCCTAGGCAATCAGCAATTAGTACCGGGAGGTGTGCTCTTCATCTTTGCAAGGCAATTAGCATTTATTATTAATACATCAGTTTCCTCTGTTATTTCTCGTCACAAAACTGTAACCGTCGCTGAAACATAGACTGTTCTCCCGAGCTGTTCTGCAGAGTTGTGTGAGGAAGGAAAGAGAGGAAAGCCCCACACCACTTGAATATCTTACCTAGTCATATTATCTAATTTTGTTATTTTGTAGCTTTGGCAACTGAGTGTGTGTTTTCTATCTCAGTTCCCTCCTATCCCTGTAGGCTTTACAGAAGGTCTCTTAGCTGCAACCCTTCTAATTTAGTGTACCCTGCATGCACAAGCCATGTTGAATTCCTGGTCTCTGGCAACGTTTGGAACTGCCGATCTGCGGTCAAGAACGCCAAACACTTTTTGGCCCTGACAGAGACATGTAGCACCCCAGAGAACACTGCTACTGCAGCTGCTCTTTCTTCATCTGATTACGTTTTCTCTCATAGTCCGAGAGCATCTCGTCGTCGCTGTGGTGTCACAGGGCAACTAATTTCTTCTAAATTTAGATTTTTTTTTCTCTCTCTCTCACCTGTCCAGCTCCTTATTTGAATTCCATGCTTTCACTGTCACAAGCGTAAACAACTTCTTAGGTCTAGGGGGCAGTATTCGGATGTTCGGATGACTGACGTTCCCAAAGTAAACTTCCTGTTACTCAGGCCCAGAACCTAGGATATGCATATAATTGGTAGTATTGGATTGAAAACACGCTGAAGGTTCTAAAACTGTTAAAAATAATGTCTGTAGGTATAACAGAACTGATATGGCAGGCAAAAACCAGAGGAGAATCCATCCCGAAATTATTATTTTTGAGGTCACCACCCATTCAAACGCTTGTCTGTGGGATATTCAAAGGAAATCCTTCCAGATTGCAGTTCCTATGGCTTCCACTAGACGTCAATAGTCTTTAGAAAGGGTTTCAGGCTTGTGTTTTGAAAAATTAGCTAGAATGAGCTAGTTTTTCAAGGTGGTTCTCATTTGAACTGTAGTCTTGTGTCGCGCGTCGTTATTTATCTCCGATATTGAACATACTATTCTCCATATTAAATTGTATAGTTTATTTACATATTAGGGTACCTGAAGATTGATTAGAAATGTTGTTTGACTTGTTTGGACGAAGTTTACCGGTAACTTTTGGGATCCCATTGTCTGCATGTAGAACGAGTGGAACAGGTGGATTACTGAATCAAGCGCGCCAACTAAACTGACTTTTATAACTGGGTTATAAAGAAGGACTTTATTGAACAAATCAACCATTTGTTGTGTAGCTGGGACCTTTGGGATTGCAAACAGAGGAAGTTCTTCAAAGGTAAGTGATGTCTGACTATTTCTGACTTTTGTGACGCCTCTGCTGGTTTGGAAAATGTTTTTAATGCTTTTGTGTGCAGGGCGCTGTCCTCAGATAATCATATGTTATGCTTTTGCTATAAAGCCTTTTTGAAATCTGACAAAGCGGCTGGATTAACAAGAAGTTAAGCTTTTAGATGATGTTCTGACACTTCTATTCTCATGAATGTGTAATATTATGATTTTTGTATTTTGAATTTTATGCTCTGCAATTTCACCGGATGTTGTCGAGGTGGGTCGCTAGTGGCACGCCTAGCCCAAAGAGGTTTTTAAATTGTTGTCTTCTACCCACCAGGTGTTCCTCAATGAGCTTGACACCACGATAAGCTCATTTCCTGATGATGGCTTACTGCTTTTTGTACTTGGCGACTTATACCTCCCGACGTCTGCCTTCGATTCCTCTTTTCAAACTCTTTCTTTCCCTCTTTGCTTTTTTTGGCCTCGCCCTTTCCCAGTCCCCTCCCACTCACAAGACAATGGCTCACTGCTTTTTGTACTTGACGACTTCAACCTCCTGATGCCTGCCTTGGATTCACATTTTCATACTCTTTCTTTCCCCTCTTTGCCCTCACCCTTTCCCAGTCCCCTTACACTCACAAGGCAGGCAATGCTTGACCTCATATTTACTAGAGGCTGTTCCCTGACTAATCTCACTGCAATCCCCCCTCCAGGTCTCTGATCACTACTGTGTTTCCTTTCCTCCAACCCTAGCCACTCAACCCCTACCCAGATGGTCATGCGCCAGTCACAATCTTAGCTCTCTCTCTCCCACTAAATCAAATCAAATGTATGTATAAATCCATTTTTACATCAGCAGATGTCACAAAGTGCTTATAAAGAAACCCAGCCTAAAACCCCAAACAGCAAGCAATGCAGATGTAGAAGCACAGTGGCTTTTAAAAAGTCCCTAGAAAGACAGGAACCTAGGAAAAAAACTTAGGAGAGGAACCAGGCTCCGAGGGGTGGCCAGTCCTCTTCTGGCTGTGCCAGGTGGAGATTATAAGGATTACATGGCCATTAAGGCCAGATCCTTCTTCAAGATGTTCAAATGTTCATAGATGACCAGCAAGGTCAAATAAAAATCACAGTGGTTGTAGAGGGTGCAACAGGTCAGTACCTCAGGAGTAAATGTCAGTTGGCTTTTAATAGCTGAGTATTTAGACAGCAGGTGTGGTAGAGGGAGGGAAAGAGAGAGATTGTTGAAAACAGCAAGTCTGGGACAAGGTAGCACAGCCGGTGAACAGGCCAGGGTTCCATAGCCGCAGGGAGAACAGTTGACACTGGAACAGCTGCACGACAAAGTAGCATGTCTGGTGAACAGGTCAGGGTTCCATAGCCACAGGCAAAACAGCACAAATTGGATCAGCAGCACGACCAGGTGGACTGGGGACAGACAGGGGTCATCAGGCTTGGTCCTAGGGCTCAGGTCCTCATTCTCCGAGAGAGAAAGAGAGATGGGAAAATTAGAGAGAGCATACTTAAGTTCACACAGGACACCAGATAAGACAGGAGAATTTGACCAGATAGGACAGACTGACCCTTGTACCCCGGCACATAGACTATTGCAGCATAGTGGATACTGGAGGCAGAGACGGGGGTGACGATCGGGAAGTCCAGGATTCAGTTGCAGAGGGGGGTGTTTAGTCCCAGGGCAATATGGTGTTGAACGCTGAGCTGTAGTCAATGAACAGCATTCTCACGTAGGTGTTCCTTTTGTCCAGGTGGGAAAGGGCAGTGCGGAGTGCAATTCAGGTTGCATCATCTGTGGATCTGTTGGGGCGGTATGCGAATTGCAGAGGGTCTAGGGTATCCGGGAAGATGCTGTTGATGTGAATCATAACCAGATTTTCGGCTACTGACGTGAGTGCTACAAGGCGGCAATCATTTAGGCAGGTTACATTCGCTTCCTTGGGCACACGGACTATGGTGGTCTGCTTGAAACATCTAGGTATTACAGACTCGGCTAGGGAGAGGTTGAAAATATCAGTGAAGACACTTGCCAGTTGCTTTGAGTACACACCCTAGCAATCCGTCTGGCCCCGCGCCTTTGTGAATGTTGACTTGTTTGAAGGTTTTGCTCACATCGGCTACCGAGAGCGTTATCACACAGCCGTCTAGAACAGCTGCTGCTCTCGTGCATACTTCAGTGTTGCTTGCATTGAAGCGAGCATGAAAGGCATTTAGCTCGTCTGGTAGGCTCACGTCACTGGGTGGCTGCGTCTGAGTTTCCCTTAGTAGTCCGTAATAGTTTTCAAGACCTGCCACATCCGACAAGCGTCATAGCCGGTGTAGTAGGATTCAATCTTAATCCTGTATTGACGCTTTGCTTGTTTGATGGTTCGTCTGAGGGCATAGCTGTTTTCTTATAAGCGTCCGGATTAGAGTCCCGCTCCTTGAAAGCGGCAGCTCAAGGCTATAGATCGATGCGGATGTTGCCTGTAATCCACGGCTTCTGGTTGGGACATGTACGCACTGTTACTGTGGGGACGACGTCGACGATCTACTTATTGATGAAGCTGATTATTGAGGTGGTGTACTCCTAATGCCATTGGATGAATCCCGGAATATATTCCAGTCTGTGCTAGCATATTCCAGTCTGTCCCCCTACCAGAGTCCAAAGAACCGTGGCTTGAACCTGGACAACACCCTGTCGTTCTCTGCAAATATCAAAGCAGTGACTCAATCTGCAGGTTAATGCTATGCAACAAAAGGCAAAGATCAACCTTCTCCAAAGAATTCAATCCTACTGGACCAGATTCTTCTTCATCATGTCCATTGATGCCAGGTTCGGGTTCCAAACTCTTCACCACAGCTCCACCTCACTTAACACGCCCTCATTCACTTCTATTTCATTACCAGAACTCAGTCTGGCACACGGCTCACTGTTTGCACTTGACACCCATCTTCTTCGACATCCCATCTCCATTTTTATTGGCATCTTCCTCAAATTAAAATCCAACCTCTGTTTTCCTTATTCTCTTCAACCTCTTCTTCCTCTTTTTTTTACCTTCCATTGCTCCTCAAAATTCTACCTTTCTGTGTTCCTGTCCCAATATTCCTCTTCTCCTGACATTGCTTGCGGCCCGGTGGCATCCCGATGTAACTCCATCTCATAATCATCCTGCTCACCTCGGAGTAGTGTCTTGTCCAGGCGGCAACATTTTGAGAGCATGAGCAGTGGCCACACACAGAAAAACGACCCCCCTAAATCAACTCTGTTCTACCCCCATCCTCTGTTGTCTGTGTCAGTCTGGATCCCTTGACTGAACTGAAGGCCAAACCTTTATAGCAGGGGACACACCCTTAAATTGTTAATGAATAATTAGAAACACATGGAAGCAGCCATGAGATTGAGTTGAAGAGCTCGTGACTGTTACATTCATAAAATAAAGCCTGGTTTGTCCTCTGGAAATATGCTGAAGTTTTAATGTCTAGCAGCTATAGTTCAGCCAGTAAGTAGCTAATGTTAGCTAACTAGTAGCACATCATTTCTGCATCCGCTTCTCATCATTGATGATCTAGTTTAGTCTGATATCAAGCTCTGTATAATAAAAATGACACTATATGATAACGTTACTGTTCTTTTATATTTATATGAGAGGTGTAATCATACAGTTTTGATAGGCTAACATTACATGCTGATGTTTTTAGCTAGCTTGCAGCAGCTGCTATGTGCTATTGTCTTGTAATTTTATAAGTTTATGGATGAGAAAATAAAAAATTTAATTGTCTGTACCTTTTTGTGAATTTTTGTGTTATTCAATAGTGAAATATAGTTTAGATGAGATGTTGCTCACATTTAACATTGTTAAAGTCCCACTCCAGTTTCCTTTTGAGCTAATTTATCACTTGATTTACTTAAAGTGCATGATGTTTCTGTGTTTTATATATTTTTGCACACTATGAGGTTGGAATAATACTGTGAAAATGTGAAAATTATGATAAGGCCCTTGTAATGTAAGAACAGTTTGAAAAGACTGAAATGTCTACCTGTTTTGGTGGGATGGATTTTTGGCCTGCCTGGTGACATCACCAGGTGGTAAATTAGTAATAAACCAATAAGAAAGGGAATTTTAAACCACTCTGCCAATAACTGCTAGTTTTCAGTTTTCCTTTTTGTCCATTTGAACTGAAAACAGTCACAGAATGGTATTTAATTGTTACCCAGAAATGATTTGATATTGAGATAAAAACAGCTGCATTGGGCCCTTGACAAAAAGAACATTAGAAACACCCGGAAGGTGGGTATGTATCCTCATGACGTGGCACAAGTGGGGTATGGACCCTTTCTCTTTTCTTCTCTATTTGTCCTCTATTGTTCCCGCAGGCAAGCGGGGAGGCCGAAGACATCAGACCAACTCTTTGAATGGTAAATTACGCCTGGAATTGACTTATAAATGCCTGGAATTTCAATTTAGGAGAATCTCTTGTAAAATGGGTTAAAGTTATGTATAGTAACCCTAGGTGTAAAATAGTAAATCATGACTACTTCTCAGAAGGTATTATACTGTCAAGAGGAGTAAAACAAGGTTGTCCACTATTGGCATATCTATTATGGCCATTGAAATCTTAGCTATTAAATCAGATCCAACAATAATATCAAGGGGTTAGAAGTCAAGTGTTTAAAAACAAAGGTGTTATTTTGATCCTTCCACTTTTTCTAACCTCTCTGGATTACAACCAAATTATGATAGGTACTATATTACATATTAGATCACAAAAATTACAACTTTTACTTACTTACTTATTACTGTGTAGTTTACCAAGAAAATGGTCTGACGGTGATGTGGACATACTCGGTATACATATCCTGAAAGAAAGAAATTGTCACGCCTGCTCCCGCTCCCAAGCGCCTGGCTGACCATCATTACGCACACCTGTCACCATCATTACGCATATCGGCACTTCATTGGACTCACCTGTACTCCGTCACGTTTTTGACTGCCTGTTTCATCCCTGTGTCAGCACTTGGTCATTACGTTTCCCTTGTCCAGATGCTGTCCTTGTTTCGTTTCATGTCTGTTATTTATTAAATGTTCACTTGTACTTGCTTCTCGTCTCTCAGCGCCTGTCCTTACAGAATGCTGACACCACAATTTAAGCATCAGGGAGTTTTTGTTTTTTTGTTTTTGTTGGTGACATTGGGTCCAGGTGCCACTGCAGATGGAACTGGGGGTGCCTCAGCTGACTTCTTTGCCTTGGTTGGCTCGGCAGGCTCCCATCCCAAGTCATGCCTCAGGTGGCTCATCAGGCTCCCACGCCTCAATGGGATCGTCGGGTTTCCACACCTCAGCCGGCTCGTCGGGAGCACCCGACGTGAGAAACGAACATCTACGTGAGAATGATATTCATTGACTACAGCTCAGTGTTCAACACCATAGTACCCTCAAAGCTCATCACTAAGCTAAAGACACTGGGACTTAACACCACCCTCTGCAACTGGATCCTGGACTTCCTGACAGGCCACTCCAGGTTGTAAGGGTAGGTAACAACACATTTGTCACGCTGATCCTCAACACAGGGGCCCCTCAGGGGTGCGTGCTCAGTTCCCTCCTGTACTCCCTTTTCACCCATGACTGCATGGCCAAGCACGACTCCAACAGCCTATAGGGAGGAGGTCAGAGACCTGGCAGTGTGGTGCCAGGATAAAAACCTCTCCCTCAACGTAATCAAGACAAAGGAGATGATTGTGGACAACAGAAAAAGGAGGACAGAGCACGCCCCCATTCTCATCGACAGGGCTGTAGTGGAGCAGGCTGAGAGCTTCAAGTTCCTTGGTGTCCACATCACCGAACAAACAACACCAAGACAGTCATGAAGAGGGCACGACAAAACCTATTCCCTCTCAGGAGACTGAAAAGATTTGGCATGGGTCCTCAAATCCTCAAAGTTCTACAGCTGCAACATCGAGAGCATTGCATCACCGCACGGTATGTCAAATCAAAATCGAATCAAATTTATTTATTTGCCCTTCGTACATCAGCTGATATCTCAAAGTGCTGTACAGAAACCCAGCCTAAAACCCCAAACAGCAAGCAATGCAGGTGTAGAAGCATGTCAACTGCATGGCTTCCTACCGCAATTCACTACAGAGGGTAGTGCATACGGCCCAGTACATCACTGGGGCCAAGCTTCCTGTTATCCAGGACCTCCATACCAGGCGGTGTCAGAGGAAGGCCCCAAAAAATTGCCCAGGGGCCACAGTGTCTCCCGACCCCTCCTGTCTATTTATGATGCAATAGTTTGTCATGGGTCAGTTTGTTATATCTGGAGTATTTATCCTGTCTTATGTGGTGTCCTGTGTGAATTTAAGTATGCTCCCTCTAATTCTCTCTCTCTCCCTCTCCCTCCCCTCCCGGAGGACCTGAGCCCTGGGAACATGCCTCAGGACTACCTTGCCTGATGACTCCTGGCATTCCCCAGTCCATGTGGTCGTGCTGCTGCTCCAGTTTCTACTGTTCTGCCTGCGGCTCTGGAACCCTGACCTGTTCACTGGAAGTGCTACCTTGTCCCGGACCTGCTGTTTCTCTGACTCTCTCTACCACACCTGTTGTCTCTAACTCTGAATGCCCGGCTATGAAAAGCCATCTGACATTTATGACAGCTCTCCTTTGTTTACACCCATTCAACATTGTTTACACCCTCTTAAGCCAGCCCCACCAATCTCTTTAAGGATTCACATGTGAGGTCATGTGCTAAACAGTGAGTAGTGTAGTAAAGATTGACTAAAAGTGGTAGTAGCCTAAAATTAGGAAAAATTCCAGGTAAACAGAAAGTGTCCAGATGTAAAGATACTTTAGTAGAAAATGACTGTAAAAGTAAGTCACCCAGTAAAATATTACTTGAGTAAAAGTCTAAAAGTATTTGGTTTTGAAAATGTACTTAAGTATCAAATGTAAAGTATAAATAATTTCAAATTCCTTAAACCAGACGGAACAATTTGTATTTTTATTTTTTATTGACGGATAGCCAGGGGCACATTCCAACACTAATTTAGAAAAAAAAGCATTTGTGTTTAGTGAGTCTGTGTGATATGTCACAAAATCATGTTACGGCCACACATATCAATATTAATTTTATATATCAATATTTTGCTAAGTCTTGCTAAGTGGATGGGTCTCTACGGAAGGTGTAACGGTACAGCCAATGGTTACTTGAGTCAATATAAATCAAATAATATACAGTATGTACACAAACAATAACGATAGTGACAAACGAGGTAGTTGTATGCCTACAATCAGTGGTAAAGGGGCTGATCAGCAGGATAAAAAAATTACAGTAGTATGGCGTGTGTGTTAGGAGACAGGAATTTGAATAGAGGCACTGTGTCACGTCCTGACCTTAGTTCCTTTTTTATGTCTCTATTTTAGGTTGGTCAGGGCGTGAGTTGGGGTGGGCATTCTATGTTTTGTTCTATGTTTGTATTTCTAGGTGTTTGGCCTGGTATGGTACCCAATCAGAGGCAGCTGTCAATCATTGTCTCTGTTTCAGAACCATACTTAGGCAGCCTGTTTTCGCCCTTGAGTTGTGGGTAGTTGTTTTCTGTTTTGTGTGAGTACCTGACAGAACTGTTGCGTTTTGTTCTACTTTTGTTTCAGTGTTCCGGTTATAATAAACAACATTGGTCCGATATTTCATACTCCTTGTCAGAGGAGGAAGAAAACCGCAGTCTGGATAATACTTGCCAGACTGCGAGTCTGCACAGCTTGCTATCAATCCAAGATGGCGTAGCAGTAAGACGTTTTGTCGTGTCGCGTCCCTTTGTATATATTGTTTTTTAAGTTTTTTTTAGTTTTTCTTCGCATATCTTTTAAAACATTTTGCTAAACTTCAACTTCTAAATACTCTCCTGCAACCCGCCTCACCCAATGTAGCTATTTTTCCTAAAGTATTTATATTTACTTCGGATCCGGAACCCCTCGACTGAAGCTAGCCAGCTAACTACCAGCTATCACTCAGCAAAACATTGCTAGCGGTCTTCAGCTAACCGGTCATCAGCTAACCTTTAGGTCGGAAAGCTCTCGCCAGTTCGAACAACGCGACTCTAACCAGAGCATAACGGACCTATTTTTCCCACCGCAAACGGAACATCTTCAGCTGGATCTTCACAACTAGCTACCTAGCTAACCGCAACCCCGGATGATTACACCTGGCTAGCGTTTCCACCCACTTAGCTTGAAGCTAGCCCGGCCAGAGCCCTTGTGCTACCACCGTAGCATACTCCTGGGCTACAATATCCGGACCCACGACCGGTCTATCGATGTCAACGCATGAAGAGGAATAAACAGACTCACCCCATCGCGACATCCCCCAAAGGCTAACTCTCTAGCCCTTGCTATCTCCTTGCTTGCTAATTCGGCCTGCTAACTGCTAGCTTGTTTAGCCCCGGTCCGCTAACTGCTATCTTGTTTAGCCCCGGTCTACTAACTGTTAGCTTGTTAGCACAGGCCTGCTAACCGTCTGAATCGCCGCGTCCCAAACACTCACTGGACCCATATTTACTTTCTATCTCTTTCGATTTTTTATTTGTTTACACCTTCCGGTAACCTGCCTCACCCAATGTGATACGGAGAACACACTCAAGAACCTCCAGAAGCTAACCAGCTAACTAGCTACATGCTATTTAGTCATTGTTCGTTTTTTTAACCTGGATAACACTCGCCAGTCCAGCTTCCCTGCCCCATCCACCGCTGCCCCCTGCCCACTGATCACTTGGCTACATAGCTGATGCATGCTGGACTGTCCATTAATCACGGTACTCCATTCTGCTTGTTTATGTTTTATCTGTCGGCCCCAGCCGCACTCAGGCTCTGTGTGTAGTTAATCCGACTCTCCCTCTGCCTAGTTAACGCCATTTTACCTGCTGTTGTTGTGCTAGCTGATTAGCTGTTGTTGTCTCACCTACTGTTTTAGCTAGCTCTCCCAATTCAACACCTGTGATTACTGTATGCCTCGCTGTATGTCTCTCTCAAATGTCAATATGCCTTGTATACTGTTGTTCAGGTTAGTTATCATTGTTTTAGTTCACAATGGAGCCCCTAGTTCCACTCTTCATACCCCTGATACCTCCTTTGTCCCACCTCCCACACATGCGGTGACCTCACCCATTACAACCAGCATGTCCAGAGATACAACCTCTCTAATCATCACCCAGTGCCTGGGCTTACCTCCGCTGTACCCGCACCCCACCATACCCCTGTCTGCGCATTATGCCCTGAATATATTCTACCATGCCCAGAAACCTGCTCCTCTTATTCTCTGTCCCCAACGCTCTAGGCGACCAGTTTTGATAGCCTTTACCCGCACCCTCATACTACTCCTTCTCTGTTCCGTGGGTGATGTGGAGGTAAACCCAGGCCCTGCATGTCCCCCGGCACCCTCATTTGTTGACTTCTGTGATCGAAAAAGCCTTGGTTTCATGCATGTCAACATCAGTCAAACCTAAGTTTGTTTTACTCACTGCTTTAGCACACTCTGCTAACCCTGATGTCCTTGCCGTGTCTGAATCCTGGCTCAGGAAGGCCACCAAAAATTCTGAGATTTCCATACCCAACTATAACATCTTCCGTCAAGATAGAACTGCCAAAGGGGGAGGAGTTGCAGTCTACTGCAGAGATAGCCTGCAAAGTAATGTCATACTTTCCAGGTCCATACCCAAACAGTTCGAACTACTAATTTTGAAAATGACTCTCTCCAGAAATAAGTCTCTCACTGTTGCCGCCTGCTACCGACCCCCCTCAGCTCCCAGCTGTGCCCTGGACACCATTTGTGAATTGATCGCCCCCCATCTAGCTTCAGAGTTTGTTCTGTTAGGTGACCTAAACTGGGATATGCTTAACACCCTGGCAGTCCTACAATCTCACACAAATTATCAAGGAACCCACCAGGTACAACCCTAAATTCGTAAACATGGGCACCCTCAAAGTTATTATCCTGACCATCTTGCCCTCCAAATACACTTCTGCTGTTTTCAGGATCTCAGTGATCACTGCCTCACTGCCTGCATCCGCTATGGGTCCGCGGTCAAACGACCACCCCTCATCACTGTCAAACGCTCCCTAAAACACTTCAGCGAACAGGCCTTTCTAATCAACCTGGCCCAGATATCCTGGAAGGATATTGACCTCATCCCGTCAGAGGATGCCTGGTCATTCTTTAAAAGTCATTTCCTCACCATCTTAAATAAGCATGCCCCTCTCAAAAAATGTAGAACTAAGAATCAGATAGAACCCTTGATTCACTCCAGACCTGTCTGCCCTCGACCAGCACAAAAACATCCTGTAAGGGAATGCACTAGCATCGAATAATCCCCGTGATATGCAACTTTTCAGAGAAGTTCGGAACCAATACACGCAGTCAGTTAGGGAAGCAAAGGCTAGCTTCTTCAAACAGAAATTTGCATCCTGTAGCTCCAACTCCAAAAAGTTTTGGTACACTGTAAAGTCCATTAGGGAATAAGAGCACCTCCTCCCTGCTGCCCCATGCACTGAGGCAAAGATAAATCCACGATTATCGAAAATTTCAATAAACATTTCTCTACAGCTGGCCATGCTTTCCTCCTGGCTACCCCAACTTCAGCCAACAGCTCTGCACCCCAAGCTGCTATTTGCTGAAGCCTCCCACTTCTTCAAAGGGGGTGACACTCTAGACCCAAACTGTTACAGACCTATATCCATCCTGCCTTGCCTTTCTAAAGTCTTCGAAAACCAAGTTAACAAACAGATCACTGACCATTCCGAATCCCACCGTACCTTCTCTGCTGTGCAATCCGGTCTCCAAGCTGGTCACAACCACGCTCAAGGTTCGAAACAATATCATAACTGCCATCAATAAGAGACAGTACTGTGCAGCCGTCTTCATCGACCTGGCCAAGGCTTTCGGCTCTGTCAATCATCGTATTCTTATCGGCAGACTCAACAGCCTTGTTTTCTCAAATGACTCCCGCACCTGGTTCACCAACTACTTCTCAGATAGAGTTCATTGTGTCAATCGGAGGGCCTGTTGTTCGGACCCCTGGCAGTCTCTGTGGGGGTACCACAGGGTTCAATTCTCGGGGTAACTCTTTTCTCTGTATATATCAACAATGTCGCTCTTGCTGCAGGTGAGTCTCTGATTCACCTCTACGCGGACGAAACCATTCTGTATACATCTGGCCCTTCTTTGGACACTGTGTTAACAAACCTCCATACAAGCTTCAATGCCATACAATACTCCTTCCGTGGCCTCCAAATGCTCTTAAATGCTAGTAAAACAAAATGCATGCTTTTCAACCGATCGCTGCCCACACCTGCCTGCCCGACTAGCATCACTACTTTGGACGGTTCTGACTTAGAATATGTGGACAACTACAAATACCTAGGTGTATGGCTAGACTGTAAACTCTCCTTCCAGACTCACATTAAACATCTCCAATCCAAAATTAAATCTAGAATCGGCATCCTATTTCGCAACAAAGCCTCTTTCACTCACGCTGCCGGACAAACCCTCGTAAAACTGATCTATCCTACCGATCCTCGACTTCGGCGATATCATTTACAAAATAGCCTCCAACACTCTACTCAGCTATCTGGATGCAGTATATCACAGTGCCATCTGTTTTTGTCACCAAAACCCCATGTACCACCCACTTCTGCGGCCTGTATGCTCTCGTCGGCTGGCCCTCGCTACATATTCGTCGCCAGACCCATTAGCTCCAGGTCATCTATAATGCGGAGCTTTACCTAGCAAAGACTTATCTCAGCTCACTGGTCACCATAGCAGCACGCACCCGTAGCACGCGCTCCAGCAGGTATATCTCACTGGCCATCCCCAAAGTCAACACCTCCTTTGGCCGCCTTTCCTTCCAGTTCTCTGCTACCAATGACTGGAACAAATTGCAAAAATCGCTGAAGTTGGAGACTTCTGTAAATTGCCCATGCAATCTACCTACCTCATCCCATCCCCATATTGTTTTTATTTACTTTTTTGCTCTTTTGCACACCAGTATCTCTACTTGTACATCATCATCTGCACATCTATCACTCCAGTGTGAATTTGCGAAATTGTAATTAAATTAAAATGACTCTACTATGGCGTATTTATTGCCTTCCCTCCTCACGCCATTTGCACACACTGTATATAGACTTTTTCTATTGTGTACGTACTTTTGTTTATTCCATGTGTAACTCTGTGTTGTTGTTTGTGTCGCACTGTTTTGCTTTATCTTGGCCAGGTCGCAGTTGTAAATGAGAACTTGTTCTCAACTGGCCTACCTGGTTAAATAAAGGTGACATATACAGTATATACACTGCTAAAAAAAAGGGAACACTTAAACAACACAATGTAACTCCAAGTCAATCACACTTCTGTGAAATCAAACTGTCCACTTAGGAAGCAACACTGATTGACAATACATTTCACATGCTGTTGTGCAAATGGAATAGACAACAGGTGGAAATTATAGGCAATTAGCAAGACACCCCCAATAAAGGAGTGGTTCTGCAGGTGGTAACCACAGACCACTTCTCAGTTCCTAAGCTTCCTGGCTGATGTTTTGGTCACTTTTGAATGCTGGCGGTGCTTTCACTCTAGTGGTAGCATGAGACGGAGTCTACAACCCACACAAGTGGCTCAGGTAGTGCAGCTCATCCAGGATGGCACATCAATGCGAGCTGTGGCAAGAAGGTTTGCTGTGTCTGTCAGCGTAGTGTCCAGAGCATGGAGGCGCTACCAGGAGACAGGCCAGTACATCAGGAGATGTGGAGGAGGCCGTAGGAGGGCAACAACCCAGCAGCAGGACCGCTACCTCCGCCTTTGTGCAAGAAGGAGCAGGAAGAGCACTGCCAGAGCCCTGCAAAATGACCTCCAGCAAGCCACAAATGTGCATGTGTGCTCAAACGGTCAGAAACAGACTCCATGATTGTGGTATGAGGGCCCGACGTCCACAGGTGGGGGTTGTGCTTACAGCCCAACACCGTGCAGAACGTTTGGCATTTGCCAGAGAACACCAAGATTGGCAAATTCACCACTGGTGCCCTGTGCTCTTCACAGATGAAAGCAGGTTCACACTGAGCACGTGACAGACGTGACAGAGTCTGGAGACGCCATGGAGAACGTTCTGCTGCCTGCAACATCCTCCAGCATGACCGGTTTGGCGGTGGGTCAGTCGTGGGTGAACAGGGAGTACAGGAGAGGGCTCAGAACGCACCCTTGTGCTGCTGCTCTTGTTTCTTCAGCTTGGCTGACTTAACAGCTTCTGGCAGATTGGCAGATCTGAAGGACTGATAGTTGTTCCTCTGTCACTGCCAGCACAGGTCTGTCCTTGGCATGGTGCTTGAGATGGGGGGCAGCAATTTTCTCCACAGATTCCTGAAGGAAGACAGCCTGACTACACATATCTCTGGAAAATACAGAAACTATGTGAGAACAATAAAAGTAGTGCCCATCATATTGGAATAATAAATGTGTTTATGCTTTAAATACCAAGTATTGTCATCAATTCCTTATAGAGACGCCACACTGCTGCTTTTGTCACATGGGATGGCAGCAGCTTTCCACCAATGTGTTTGGGTCCTGGGTGGCACCCTGGTAATACTATTGCATTATCCTCTGCATAGTTGTTGAAGTTCACCACTTGCTGCTCACTCATTGCTCCTCATGCTTCAGGTGTAACCTGTGTTAGCTTGGGCCAGCTCTCTTTTTGATGGGAGGCATTATACCATTCTCCTTGTATGACTGGTGAAGGAAAGTCAAGCGTGTTCTACTGATGCTGAAAGATAAATTCCAGATAATAACGTTACACACACTTCATACATATAAGTTAATGTTAGCTAGCAAGCCAGCCACTTATCCTCCGCTAACAGCAAGCTTTAACTTGGGGTCTTTTGTTTAGACATGAAACGTTAATGTTAGCTAGCTAGCTAAAAAATGAAATAAAATCCCAATCCATAGAGTAACATTAGCAAGTCAGCCATCGAACACCATTTGGCTACCTAACAGCAAGCATTAACTAGCAAATACACACCGATGGTCATAGCTAGCTAAAGTTAACCAAAATAGGTTCAATATTAGATTCTTACCCGTATACATGGATGAAAGCTTCATAGCAAACCGCAACCCCTTTTATTAAATAAGATGTCATTTCCGTTTAGTTTGAACAGCTTGTTTGGCCCGTTGTGTCAAGTCACTCTGGTTCACACTCACCGTGTGCAATGCCATGAGAATCATCAGATCTTTCTTCCTCTGTCACCGATGCCATGGTTTCCCTTAGTTTGAAGATGCAATCCGGAGACGTGTTTTATACAACAGTCTTCTGGGTTCTCTTTTCGACTCCCCATGCATTTGCAATCAAATGGTAGAATTCTATTAATCTCCTTATCATACTCTGCTTCTACCAGACATTCTACAGATTTCAAAACTCGGTCAACTTCTTCCGTGACAACAACACTGTTGATTTTCTCCATCACTGTCAACAGAAGACTCTTCAATGTCTTCTTCAATGAAAATGCTTTTTTTTTACCTAAATCAGGTATTTCCTCATCATCTGATTCATTTTCAGAGTCAGAGAGTCAGCATGGTACGATCGTCCTCCAGAAAGTAGTCCATCACAACGTTTCCCACTGACCTTTGTTGATAGATCCTGATAAATTCAGGGCAGCAATGTTATTGAGAGCATTAGCAACATATTTGCAGTTCTCCATGGCTAAGGTTATATATTTCGAAAACAACTGCAGTAGAGAGGACTATCTACGCATTACGAGCAGCTGATTTTATAGACTATAAAAGATGCTACACCGCAGACCAAATCAAATCAAAGTTTATTTGTCATGGGCGCTGAATACAACAGTGAAATGCTTACTTACAGGCTCTAATCAATAGTGCAAAAAAGTTATTAGGTGAACAATAGGTAAGTAAAGAAATAAAACAACAGTAAAAAGACAGGCTATATACAGTAGCGAGGCTATAAAAGTAGTGAGGCTACATATAGACACTGGTTAGTCAGGCTGATTGAGGTAGTATGTACATGTAGATATGGTTAAAGTGACTATGCCTATATGATGAACAGAGAGTAGCAGTAACGTAAAAGAGGGGTTGGTAGGTGGTGGGTGTCGGGACACAATGCAGAAAGATATCCCAGATAGCCAATGTGCGGGAGCACGGTTTGGTCGGCCCAATGTATAGTTAAAGTGACTATGCATATATGATAAACAGAGAGTAGCAGCAGCGTAAAAAGAGGGGTTGGGGGGGCACACAATGTAGCCGCTTGCCATGCGGTAGTAGAGAGAACAGTCTATGACTGGGGTGGCTGGGGTCTTGACAATTCTTTGGACCTGAGTCCTGAGGTCCTGGATGGCAGGCAGCTTAGCCCCAGTGATGTACTGGGCCGTACGCATTACCCTCTGTAGTGCATTGTGGTCGGAGGCCGAGCAGTTGCTGTACCCTGCAATGATGCAACTAGTCAGGATGCTCTCAATGTTGCAGCTGTAGAATGTTAAAAAAGAAAAAAGATTTACCCCCTTTTCTCCCCAATTTCATGGCATCCAATTGCTAGTAGTTACTATCTTGTCTCATCGCTACAACTCCCATATGGGCTCAGGAGAGACAAAGGTCGAAAGCCATGCGTCCTCCGAAACACAACCCAACCAAGCCGCACTGCTTCTTAACACAGCGCGCATCCAACCCAGAAGCCAGCCACACCAATGTGTCGGAGGAAACACCGTGTACCTGGTGACCTGGTTTGCACGCACTGCGCCCCGGCCCGCCACAGGAGTCGCCGGTGTGCAATGAGACAAGCTGGCACAGCTAGCTCTGCAATGCAGTGCCCTAGACCACACCACCACCCGGGAGGCCCAGCTGTAGAACCTTTTGAGGATCTGAAGACCCATGCCAAATCTTTTTAGTTTCCTGAGGGGGAATAGGCTTTGTTGTGCCCTCTTCACGATGGTGTGTTTGGACCATTCTAGATTGTTGGTGATGTGGACACCAAGGAACTTGAAGCTGTCAACCTGCTCCACTACAGCCCCGTCGATGAGAATGGGGGCGTGCTCGGTCCTCCTTTTCCCGTAGTCCACAATCATCTCCTTTGGCTTGATTATGTTGAGGGATAGGTTGTTATTCTGGCACCACCCGGCCAGGTCTCTGGCCTCCTCCCTATAGGCTGTCTCATTGTTGTCGGAGATCAGGCCTACCATTGTTGTGTCGTCTGCAAACTTAATGATGGTGTTGGAGTCGTGCAGTCGTGGGTGAACAGGAAGTACAGGAGGGGACAGAGCTAAGGGTCTGTAGTCATTTAGGCAGGTTTCCTTAGTTTTCTTGGGCACAGGGACTATGGTGGTCTGCTTCAGGGACATGTTGAAAATGTCAGTGAAGACACCTGCCAGTTGGTCAGCACATGCCCCAGAGTACACGTCCTGGTCATCCGTCTGGCCCCGTGCCCTTATGAATGTTGACCTGTTTAAAGGTCTGACTCACGTCGGCTACAGAGAGCATGATCACACAGTCGTCAGGCACAGCTGATGCTCTCATGAATGCCTCAATGTTGCTTGCCTTGAAGCTAGCGTAGAAGTGATTTAGCTCGTCTAGTAGGCACGTGTCACTGGGCAGCTCGCAGCTGTATGTACGTACATTCACTGTAGGGAAGACGTCCTCGATGCACTTATTGATAAAGCCAGTGACTGATTTGGTGTACCCCTCAATATCATCGGAAGAATCCCGGACCATGTTCGTCTGTGCTAGCAAAACAGTCCTGTAGTTTAGCATCTGCTTCATCTGACCACTTTCTAATTGACCGAGTCACTGGGGCTTCCTGCTTTAATTTTTGTTTGTAAAACAGGAATCAGGGGGACAGAATTGTAGTCAGATTTACCAAATGGAGGGCGAGGTAGAGCTTTGTATGCATCTCTGTGTGTGGAGTAGAGGTGATCTAGAATTTTTTTCCCTCCGGTTGAGCATTTAACATGTTGATAGAAATGAGGTAAAAATCCCCAGCCACTACGAGTGCCGCCTCTGGGTGACTGACTTTACGGAATTCAGAAGTACAATTCTAGTCTTTCATTATTTGGTCAGATATACAGTATATGCAGTGTGTTTGCCAATCAGTTGGGCTGCCAGACTTATTTCCCATACCTTTAGCCTCATCCCTCTCAACCATATTCTTCAAATCCTCATCAAGGGGATTTAACCGTTTTTACAGTCATTTTCTAAATGGGTGTGTGCTTATTAGTAAGCACACACCCATGTAATGTTTCATTTATCAGAAGTGCAGCATCTGGTTGCTCCTCATTACACACCACAGACCAGCAAATATTCTTTACATCATGAACATGTGAATCACTACAAAACTTATTGCACAACCTCCTATACACTATATTAGGCCCAGCCTTTGGAACTTTGATTTTCCTAGATATGGCTACTATATTGTGATCACTACATCCTATGGATTTGGATGCTGCTTTAAAGCAACATTGGTAAGGATGTGATCAATGCATGTTAATGATTTCATTTCTGTGTTGTTTGTAAATATCCTGGTAGGTTGACGGAATGAATAATTCATTACAAAACCCACTGATATTGCCAACTACTTTAATGATTTTTTTAATTGTCAAGATTAGCAAACTTAGGCATGACATGCCAGCAACACACGCTGACACTACACAAGTATATCTGACCAAATTATGAAAGACATGCATTGTAATTTTGAAGTCCGTTCAGTAAGTCTGGAATAGGTGAAAAGCTGAGATGAGAAGCAGGTACAGTTTGTCAACATTTAATAAGGAACAGACATGAAACAAGACAGGTACAGCGTTAGCACATGGTCAAAACAACAACATTTGACAGTCAATGCAGCAGCGGGGAACAGAGATGGGGAACTGACAAATATAGGGGAGCTAATAAACAGGTGATTGAGTCCAGGTGAGTCCAATAATATGCTGATGCGCGTGATGGGGAAAGGCAGGTGTGCGTACTGATGGTGCAGGAATGCATAATGCTGGGGAGTCTGGTGCCTTCGAGCGCCAGGGAGGGAGAGCGGGAGCAGGCGTGACAATTGTCTTTCAATAATGATTAACCACCGGGGTCTTGCAACTTAGATGGAAATTACCTAAGATAATAGTGTTATCACTCCTATTTGCCATTTCTTCAATTAAAACCTACTAGAGAGTGTGTTCACTCAGGAAGCAAAAGTTATTACCCTAAGAATCTAAGAATAGTAAAGCCCCCTTTACTGGCTCAAATAGCCGATCAATCAGCCAGTTACCAACCCTTAGTAAACGTTTGGAAGGAATTGTGTTTGACCAGATACAATGCTATTTTACAGTAAACAAATTGGTAACTGACTTTCAGCATGCTTATAGGGAAGGACATTCAACAAGCACGCAAATTACTGACGGTTGGCTGATGATGATAAAATGATTGTGGGGGCTGTTTTGTTAGACTTCAGTGTGGCTTTTGACATTATCGATCATAGTCTGCTGATGGAAAAATGTGTAACGGCTTTACACCCAGTGCTATATTTGTATTTGTGTTTATTAGGGATCCCCATTAGCTGCTGCTTGCAAAGGCAGCAGCTACTCTTCCTGGGGTCCCAACATATTAAGGCACTTACCTTACATATAAAACAAAAGATAAAACTGCGCATCATAATATTACACCACTACATAGCTACAATACAAAATGTATAATACCACCATACAACAATATTACGTGTGTGTAATGCAAGTTTTATTTTACCTTTCTTTAACCTGTAGTGACACCCCATCCCGTGAACGGGACCGTTGTCATCATCTGACACTAATTAGCATAACGCAACGGACATAAATCTTCCTAGAAAATATTCCTATTCATGAAAATCACAAGTGAAATATATTGGAACACAGCTTAGCCTTTTGTTAATCACCCTGTCATCTCAGATTTTCAAAATATGCTTTACAGCCAAAGCTAGACAAGCATTTGTGTAAGTTTATCATAGCCTAGCATAGCATTATGCCTTGCTAGCAGCAGGCAACCTTGTCACGGAAATCAGAAAAGCAATCAAATTAAATCGTTTACCTTTTGATGAACTTCGGATGTTTTCACTCACGAGACTCCCAGGTAGACAGCCAAAGTTCATTTTTTCCCAAAATATTATTTTTGTAGGCGAAATATCTGCGTTTGTTCTTCACGTTTGGCTGAGAAATCGCCCGGAAATTGCAGTCACGAAAACGACGAAAAATATTCAAAATTAGCTCCATAATATTGACAGAAACATGGCAAACGTTGTTTAGAATCCATCCTCAAGGTGTTTTTCTAATATTTATTTGATAATATATCCGTCGGGACAATTCGTTTTTCACTAGGACCGATTGGAGTAATGGCTACCTCTGTATTTTACGCGAGAATCTCTCTCGGAGCCACCATGTGACCACTTGCGCAATGTGGCCGCCTACGGCTATTCTTCAACAGAAATGCGTAAAACTACATCACAATGCTGTAGACACCTTGGGGAATACGTAAAAAGTGTAAGCTCGTTGATGGTACATTCACAGCTGAATAGGGAGTCATTGGAACGCACTGCTTTCAAAACCTGGGGCACTTCCGGATTGGATTTTTCTCAGGCTTTCGCCTGCATCAGTTCTGTTATACTCACAGACAATATCTTTACAGTTTTGGAAACGTTAGAGTGTTTTCTATCCAAAGCTGTCAATTATATGCATATTCTAGCATCTTTTCCTGACAAAATATCCCGTTTAAAACGGGAACGTTTTTTTTCCAAAAATGAAAATAATGCCCCCTAACACCAAGAGGTTAACTAGACAAGTCAGTTAAGAACCAATTATTATTTTCAATGACGGCCTAGGAACCGTGGGTTAACTGCCTTGTTCAGGGGCAGAAAGACAGAGTTGTCAGCTCATGAATTCGATCTTGCAGTTACTAGTCCAACGCTCTAACCACTAGGTCACACTGCCGTCTGTGTGTTTGTGTGTGTCTCTTCACAGTCCCACTGTTCCATAAGGTGTATTTTTATCTGTTTTTTAAATCGGATTATACTGCTTGCATCAGTTACCTGATGTGAAATAGAGTTCCATGTAGTTATGGCTATATGTAATCTATGCGCCTCCCATAGTCTATTCTGGATTTGGGGATTGTGACGAGACCTCTGGTGTCCTGTCTTGTGGGGTATGCATGGGCGTCTGAGCTGTGTGCTAGTAGTTTGAACAGACTGCTCCAGGGTTACTCCAAGCAGTTTAGTCACATCAACTTGCTTAATTTCCCCATACATTTTGTGTCTGAGCTGCTGAATTGCCACTCCACTTTGTTTCTGTATTGACGTTTTGCCTGTTTGATTGCCTTACGGAAGGCATGACTGCACTGTTTGTATTCAACCATATTCCCAGTCACCTTGTTATGGTTAAATGCGGAGGTTTGTGCTTCCAGTTTTGAGTGAAAGCTGCCATCTATCCACAGTTTTCGGTTTTGGCAGGTCTAGTCACAGTGGGAACAACATCCCCTATACGCTTCCAGATGAACTCAGTCACCGTGTCAATGTATACTACAATGTTATTCTCAGAAGCAAACCGGAGCTTATCCCAGTTGGTGTGATGAAAACAATCTTAAAGCATGGATTCCAATTGGCCAGACTTGTTACATGGCATAACAGAGGTGAACCCAAGTGCAGACTCAGACGAGTAGACAGGGATAAGGCAACAAAGGTATTTATTGGAAAGCGGGGGGGGGGGATAGGGTGCAGGCCAAGGGAAGCTCGGGCAGGTAGCAGGGAGCCAGGAACTGAGGCTGGGACAAGGGGAGTAGGGGCAGGGTAAGCAGGTCCGGAGCAGAATCCAAGGAAGCAGTAGAGCGGGGGTCCAGGGCAGGGCGAGACGAAGGACTGGAGACAGGTACCAGAGTCAGAGCGAATGGAACTGTAGTGGAGAGAAAAGCAGCATCACGCTAGGGAAAACAGGATAACAAGATCTAAGCAGGAACAAATGGCTTGAAAAGCAGACTGACTGAGCAGAGGCTATGATCTGGCAGTGTCGAAGTGGCAGGGCTTGATTATGGAACAGGTTGCAGCTTGTAGGGATCCTCTTTGCCTCCAGCACACCTGTCTTCACTCACACAGAGAGGGAGAGAGCACTGGGGGAGTGGCGGCAGGTTAGGAAGACACAGGATGAGAAGTAGAGGGTGTGGCAGGAGCAGATGTAACAAGACCAGCATGGAATAGACCTTAGCATGGGTACATACTGTCTGAGTTTCTGCCTATAGGAAGGGAGGAGCAGAATCTGTGATCTGTGAGTCGTGATCTGATTTGACCGAAGGGAGGGTGAGGGAGGACCTAGTAGCCATCCTGGAAGGGAGAGTTACAGTGGTCGAGAGTTTTTGAAATGCGAGCACTACAGGCAATGTGTTGATAGAACTTTGGTAGCGTCTCCCTCAAATTTCCCTTGTTAGAGTCCCCAGCTACAATAAACGGCTGTGACTATAACCGAAGAGAATTCTCTTGGGAGGTAATAAGGTCGGTTTTTGTGAGGTATTCTAGGTCGGGTGAACAAAAGGACTTGAGTTATTGTATGTTATCACAATCACACCATGAGTAGTTTATCATGAAACATACACCTCCTCCTTTCTTCTTCCCGGAGAGTTCTTTATTCCTGTCTATGTGATGTATTGAGAAACCAGCTGGCTGTATGGATGGGAACAGTATATCCGGAGAGAACCATGATTCAGTGAAACAGAGTATGTTACAGTTCTTGATGTCTCTCTGGAAGGAGATCCTCACCCTGAACTCATCTACTTTATTGTCCAGGGACTGAACATTAGCGATTAATATACTCGGAAGAGGTGGATGGTGTGCGAACCTCCTGAGTCAGACTAGAAGTTAACTTCGAATACCTCTTCTCCGCCGACAGCATTTTGGAGGAGCCTCTGCGATAAGTTCAATTGCATTTGGAGGTATAAACAAAGGAACCAATTCGAGAAAATTCTGGTCAGAATGCTGGTGAGTGACCGTCGCTCTGATATCCCAAAGTTATTTCTGGCTGTATGTAATAACACAAAAAATGTTCTGCGCTAATAATAGAAATAACTGACAACTGACAAAGTTGCTTAGTGTAACGAGTGCGCTGAGAATCAGGATGCAAGTTCAGGGAGTGAGTGTTTTAATAAATAAATGCAACTAAATTACAGAACAAGAAACACAAACAACGCACAGACATGACACAGAAACAATGAATCCTGGGGAAGGAACCAAAGGGAGTGACAAATATAGGGAAGGTAATCAGGAAAGTGATGGAGTCCAGGTGAGTCTGACGACACGCAGGTGTGCGTATTGATGGTGATAGGTGTGCAAAATAATGAGCAGCCTGGTGACCTAGAGGCCGAAGAGGGAGCACATGTTACACTTAGGAGCTAGAAGCAGAACTGCCATGTCTGTTGGTGCCATCTTACTTCAAATCAAATTTTATTTGTCACATACACATGGTTAGCAGATGTTAATGCGTGTGTAGTGAAATGCTTGTGCTTCTAGTTCCGACAGTGCAGTAATATCTGACAAGTAATCGAACAATTCCCCAACAACTACCTAATACACACAAATCTTAAGAGGTGAATGAGAATATGTACATGTAGGTATATGGATGAGCGATGGCCGAGAGGTGAGGTGCAATAGATGGAATAAAATACAGTATATACATGTGACATGAGTAATGTAAGATATGTAAACATTATTCAAGTGGAACTACGTAGAGTGCATTGTATAAAGTGACTAGTGATCCATTTATTACATTGGCCAGTGATTGGGTCTCAATGTAGGCAGCAGCCTCTCTGAGTTAGTGATTGCTGTTTAGTAGTCTGATGGCCTTGAGATAGAAGCTGTTTTTCAGTCTCTTGGTCCCTGTTTTGATGCACCTGTACTGACCTCGCCTTCTGGATGATAGCAGTGTGAACAGGCAGTGGCTCGGGTGGTTGTCCTTGATGATCATTTTGGCCTTCCTGTGACATGGGGTGCTGTAGGTGTCATGGAGGGCAGGTAGTTTACCCCCGGTGATGCGTTGTGCAGACTGCACCAAACTTGGATAGCCTTGTGGTTCAGGGCGGTGCAGTTGCCGTACCAGGCTGTGATACAGCTTGACAGGATGCTCTCGATTGTGCATCTAAATATTTGTCAGGGTTTTGGGTGACAAGTCAAATTTCTTCAGCCTCCTGAGGTTGAAGAGATGCTGTTGCACCTTCTTCACCACACTATCTGTGTGGGTGGACCATTTCAGTTTGTCTGTGACTTGTATGCCGAGGAACTCAAAACTTTGCACCTTCTCCACTGTTGCTCCCTCTGCTGTTTCCTGAAGTCCACGATCATCTCCTTTGTTTTGTTGACACCACACTCCGAGTGCCCTCACCTCCTCCCTGTAGGCTGTTTTTTCGTTGTTGTTAATCAAGCCTACTACTGTTGTGCCATCTGCAAACTTGATGATTGAGTTGGAGGCGTGCATGGCCACACAGTCGGGGGTGAACAGGGAGTACAGGAGGGAGCATGCACCCTTTTGGGGGCCCCAGTGTTGAGGGTCAGCAAAGTGGAGATGTTGTTTCCTACCTTCACCACCTGGGGGCGGCCCGTCAGAAAGTCCAGGACCCAATTGCACAGGGTGGGGTTAAGACCCAGGGCCTCCAGCTTGATGATGAGCTTGGAGGGTACTATTGTGTTCAATGCTGAGCGGTAGTCAATGAACAGCATTCTTAAATAGGAATTCCTTTTGTCCAGATAGGATAGAGCAGTGTGCAATGTGATGGTGATTGCATCGTTTGTGGACCTGTTGGGGTGGTATGCATACTGAAGTGTGTCTAGGGTGGCTGGTAAGGTGGAGGTGATATGATCCTTGATTAGTCTCTCAAAGCACTTCATGATGACAGAAGTGAGTGCTACGGGGAGGTAGTCATTTAGTTCATCTTTGCCTTCTTGGGTACGGGAACAATAGTAGGCATTTTGAGGCATGTGGGGAACACAGACTGGGATAGGGAGCGATTCAATATGTCTGTAAACACACCAGCCTGCGCATGCTCTGAGGATGCGACTAGGGATGCCGTCTGGGCCAGCAGCCTTGCGAGGGTTATCATGTTTAAATGTTTTACTCACATAAGCCACAGAGAAGGAGAGGGGGAGGGCGCAGTCCTTGTTAGAGGGGCATGACGGTGGTACTGTATTATCCTCAAAGTGGGCAAAGAAGGTGTTTAGTTTGTCGGGAAGCGTGACGTTGGCGTCCGTGACGTGGCTGGATTTCTTTTTGTAGTCCGTGATTTCCTGTGGACCCTGCCACATACAGTTTGTGTCTGAGCCTTTGAATTGAGACTCCACCTTGTCCATGTACTGGCATTTTGCTTGTTTGATTGCCTTGTGGAGGGAATAACTACACTGTTTATATTCTGTCATATTCCCAGACCTCTTTCCATGTTTAAATGTGTTGGGTCGCGCTTTCAGTTTTGCCGCCATCCGTCCACGGTTTCTGGTTAGGGTAGGTTTTAATAGTCACAGTGGGTACAACACCTCCAATGCACTTCTTTATAAATGCACTCACCGAGTCAGCACTATAGTTCGATGTTGTTCTCTGAGGCTGACCAGAACATATTCCAGTCCGCATGATAAAAACAATTTTGAAGCGTGGCTTCTAATTGGTCGGAGCAGCATTGAATGGTTCTCTTCACTGGTACATCTGTTTGAGTTTCTGACTGTAAGACGGAAGGAGCAAGATCGTGTCATTGTCGAATTTCCCGAAGGGAGGGTTTTCTATCCATTGCGGAAGTTCGAATAGCAGTGGTCAAGCGTATTGCCCATGCGTGTAGCACAATCAATATGCTGGGAGAATTTAGGTAGCCTTGATCTCAATTTTGCTTTGTTAAAATCCCCAGCTACAATATATACAGCCTCAGGACATATGGTTTCCAGTTTGCACATAGTCCAGTGAAGTTCCTTAATGGATATTTGGATTGACGATAAACTCTCTTTTAAAACGCACGTTGAAAAAATGACAAAGCTGAGAATTTAGATTGCTTTCTTTAACTTGTTATGGCTGCAATCCCAATATCGGGATAAGTGTCATCAACAACCGCTGAATAGCATAGCGCTAGATACAATAAATATTACTATACATATTTATATTCATGAAATCACAAGTGCAATATAGGAAAACACAGCTTACGCTGTCATGTCAGAATTTGAAATTATGCTTTACAGCGAAAGCAATCCAAGCGTTTGTTTATCGATCGCACGATAAAACATTAAGTACACATAGCATCAGGTAGCTCGGTCACGAAAATCAGAAAAGCAATCAAATCAATCGTTTACCTTTGATGATCTTCAGATGTTTTCACTCATGAGACTCCCAGTTACACAACAAATGTTCCTTTTGTTCCATAAAGATTATTTTAATATTCAAAATACCTCTGTTTGTTTATCGCGTTATGTTCAGAAATCCACAGGAAAGAGCGGTCATGACAACGCAGACAAATTCCAAATAGTTTCCATAATGTCCACAGAAACATGTCAAATGTTTTTTATAATCAATCCTCAGGTTGTTTTTAAAATATTTAATTGATAATATATAAACCGCAAATGTCTTTCACAGTAGGAGAGGGAAAAGCAATACCTATCCAAACTCTGTTGCGTGAGCAAAACTCATGTGACCACTTGACGCGATGTTATCGTTCTGGCTCATTTTTCAAAATAAAAGCCTGAAACTATGTCTGAAGACTGTTGACACCTTGAGGAAGCGATAGGAAAATGAATCTGGTTCATATCCCTTTAAATGGAGCAAAGGGAGGGTATGGAACATGGAGTTTTCAAAATAGAAGCCACTTCCTGCTTTGATTTTCCTCAGGGTTTCGCCTGCAATATCAGTTCTGTTATACTCACAGACAATATTTCGACAGTTTTGGAAACTTTAGAGAGTTTTCTATCCAATACTACTAATAATATGCATATATTAGCAACTGAGACTGAGGAGCTGACCTTTTACAATGGGCACCTGTTATCATGCGCCCCATGCATTGACTCAATCGCACTGGCGATAAGAGGTAGCGGGTAACTGTACCTCACCGTGATTTGATTGAGACCTCTATAGTCAATGCACGGGCGTAAACCTCCATCCTTCTTCTTCACAAAAAATAAACTTGAGGAGGCGGGTGAAATAGAGGGCCAAATGTACCCCTGAAGCAAGGATTCAGAGACATATGTATCCATAGCCACCATCTCATCTTGCGACAGGGGATACACGTGACTCCTGGGAAGCGCAGCATATGCCAGGAGATTTATCTCACAATCCCCCTGTCGATGAGGTGGTAATTGAGTCGTCTTCTTTTTACAGAAGGCGAGAGCCAAATCGGCATGTTCTGGGGGGATGCGTACGGTGGAGACCTGGTCTGAACTTTCCACCGTGGTAGCACCAATGGCAACCCCTACACACCTCCTCGAGCACTCTCGCAACCACCCCGGGAGAGCCCTCTGTTGCCAGCAAATGGTAGGGTGAAGGCCAACCAGGGAAGGCCAAGTACCACAGGAAACGCAGGAGAGTCAATGAGGAAGAGACTGATTCTCTCCTCGTGATCCCCCTGCGTCACCATGGCCAGATGGTGGCCTCGCTGATTAGCCCGGACCTTAATGGTCAACTATCCAGAATGTGTACTGGGAAGGGTCTAACTACAGGGAAAATGGGAATCCCTAAACTAATGGCTAACACTCTGTCAAAATTTACAGCTGCATCTGAATCGACGAGCACCTAATGCTGGGAATGTGGGTAAACTCAGGGAAACATACAGGTACAAACATTTGGTCTCCCGAGGACTCTGGATGAGTGTGGTGCAAACTCACCTAAGGTGACGCCAGGGTGCCCTGCCTGTTACCTCGACTCCCAGAGGAACCGACACGGCACCGACCAGCAGTGTGTCCTCGGCGGCCACAGATGGTGCACGTGATGGCTCCACCTCCCTATCGGGATAAGTGTCATCAACAACCACTGAATAGCATAGCGCTATATTCAATAAATATTACTACAAATATTTATATTCATGAAATCACAAGTGCAATATAGGAAAACACAGTTTAGCCTTTTGTTAATCCACCTGTCGTGTCAGAATTTGAAATTATGCTTTACAGCGAAAGCAATCCAAGCATTTGTGTAAGTTTATCGATCGCACAACAAAACATTAAATACACTTAGCATCAGGAAGCTTGGTCACAAAAATCAGAAAAACAATCAAATGAATTGTTTACCTTTGATGAACTTCACTCACGAGACTCCCAGTTAGACAACAAATGTTCCCTTTGTTACATAAAGATTATTTTTATATCCAAAATACCTCAGTTTGTTTGTCGCGTTATGTTCAGAAATCCACAGGAAAGAGCGGTCATGACAACGCAGACAAATTCCAAATAGTTTCCATAATGTCCACAGAAACATGTCAAACGTTTTTTATGATCAATCCTCAGGTTGTTTTTAAAATATATAATCGATAATATATCAACTGCAAATGTCTTTCACAGTAGGAGAGGGAAAAGCAATACCTATCCAAACACCTGTGCAAGCAAAACTCATGTGACCACCTGACGCGATGTTATCGTAATCGTGAAACTATGTCTGAAGACTGTTGACACCTTGAGGAAGCGATAGGAAAAGGAATCTGGTTCATATCTCTTTAAATCCAGCAAAGGAACATGGAGTTTTCAAAATAAAAGCCACTTCCTGTTTTGATTTTCCTCAGGGTTTCGCCTGCAATATCAGTTCTGTTATACTCACAAACAATATTTTGACAGTTTTGGAAACTTTAGAGTGTTTTCTATCCAATACAAATAATAATATGCATATATTATCAACTGAGACTGAGGAGCAGGCCGTTTACAATGGGCACCTTTTCATCCAAGCTACTCAATACTGCCCCTGCAGCCATATGAAGTTAACCGGGGTACCTGCTCCTGCTGACTCCATAGTAGGTGTGTAATTCTGTCAAGGGGTGTACTAGAGGCGAAGTCGAGTGCAGGAGAGCAGAGTAATGTTAACAGTCGCACTTTTATTTTCGTTCCAAAAATGAGAGCATTACATAAATCAAACGAGCTCAAAAACACGGAACGTAACAAAAATCAAGCGCGTAATAAAACACCACATAACATGAAACAATTACACACAAAGACATGATGGGAAACAGAGGGTTAAATACATGTAGATTGATTGGGCAATGAAAACCAGGTGTGTATGGAACAAGACAAAACAAATGGATATACGAAAAATGGAGCGGTGATGGCTAGAAAGCCGGTGACTTCGATCACCGAACGCCCGAACAAGGAGAGGCGCCGACTTTGGCAGAAGTCGTGACAATATTTGAAATAGTATTTGGACCAAGGTCTGGTTGCAGTCAGTCAAATATATTCACCTAACCAATATGATAAATAGGCATTGGAAGATGACCATTCCGCAAGCTTCACCCCACCTCTCGTTATCCCAGCACAGTGACGAAGGGCCCTCAAAAGAGAGCCCCTCAGGGTAGGGGAATGGAGAGGGGCAACACTAACTTATCTGAAAAGGAAACGGGACAGGGAGGGGATAGTCTGGGGTTCTTATCATTGAACCCAGTGAGGAGATGTAAGATGGCCAAAGATAATGGTTATGCTGTGGAGAGCTGACCAGAGCAGCCCACTTCAGTGACACTGAGCACCTTCTTTTGTCTGCCAAGCTTTATTAGCATTTATATTGGTGATGGCAGGAACAATCTGTTTTTCTGGAGTGTGTGTCTGTGTGTGTGTTTGTGTGTGTTGTCTTCTGTCCCACTGAGTTGTGAATTAGGGTGCGTTTCCTGGGGTGAGTAAAGCCAAGGTGACACTCTTCTCACCATGGCCTATTTAGAAAACAACAGTGTCAACTCCTTGGGGGGAAGGAAACACAATGAAAGTGCTGTTTGTGTGTGCCTTTGCTGTAGTCCCCATGGTCTGACTGGAGCCAGGTCCTTCCTGAGTTTCATTGTCCTGCATCAGAACATTGTTAGTCAGCTGATAAAAGACACACACAGACCCCCCCCCCCCCACACACACAGTCTTGTTTTACTAACTTTGTAGGGACACACAATTGAATCCCCTATTTTCCCTAAAACCTAACCCCAAAACCTAACCTTAACCCTAATTCGAACCCTAACACAAATTCTAACTCCAACCCTAAACCCCCTGAAATAGCCCTTTTTCCTTGTGGGTGCCAGCAAAATGTCCCCAATTGGTCGAATTTTAGTTTGTTTACTACCCTTGTGGGGACTTCTGACTTCACGAGAATAGTTAAACATGTCCACACACACACACACACACACACACACACACACACACACACACACACACACACACACACACACTTCACCACGCAAAGACACTGCACAAACTGTAAAGAGCCTAGGGATGAACACTGCACATTGCTCTAATCAGAGTGGCGGGTGCAGGCAGTCAGTCAGTTTGAAGATGTAGCCTGCGCGCGGGCAGGCAGTTGGGCTTTAGTGGTCCAGTGAGCCATGCGTTAATGGCCGCCTGGCCGGGTCGGGGTCACACAGTTAGAGGTCTGTTCTCTCCCTCTGAGGACCGCCGGTGAGGCACGTCCTCCCGTCCCTCCCCGGCCTTTTGTGTGCATCTCTCCGTCCCATGGGTCCTTCAAGTGGCACGGCGGTGTGCGGCTACCCTGCCAGCCAAACGCCACGGCCACACTGGACCCCCACTCATTGGGCCAAGGAACAAAGCTGCTCTCTGTCCTGCTGTAGAGACCAACCCCACCTCCTACCCACTCCTCTCAAACCCCCCCCCTGAATCCACACTGAAAACACTCAACACTCTACACTCAGCCATTACACCAAGCCCTGCTCTCTGAGCAGCTCTCTGAACAAAGACTATGAGTTTGACCTGTGTACTTTAATTAGAAGGACATTGAGAGTGAGGGAGAGGAAATAAGAGATAGAGAGAGAGAGGAGAAGAGAGCAAGGGAAAGATACTTTTTTTACCACCAGCACAAATTACTAGCTGGAGACCTGCCAATCCACAGCAGAGAGAAGAACTGAACCAAGACCTCTATCTTTCTAAGTAATCAAAGCCATGTCTCACAAGCAGGGACAATTGATGTCCTGTTGATGGCTTATAGTGTGTGTGTGTTTGCGCGTGTGTGTGTGTGTGTGTGTGTGTGAGGGGTGAGAATTTTCACTTAAGAGAGAGGACATATTTGTTCAGCCGAAGACTGATGAGATTAGGCGCTGTAGTTCTGGTGGGTGGCGGAATGTAAACAAGAGACAAGCTGGGAGAAAGAAAGAGGACTTCAGTTTAAAGTAGGTTCAGCTGCTCTCACTCTATATCTCTCTCTCTCTCTCTCACACTCTCACACACACACACACACACACACACACACACACACGCACACACACACACACACACACACACACACACACACACACACACACACACACACACACACACACACACACACACACACACACACACACACACACACACACACACACACACAGGGGTTGAACCCGGGTCTACTTGGAGCTAACACAAGCCTTCAGATGTCAGGCAAAGTTACTCATCACGTAAGTGTGGTTCACTGAACCACCTTTGTTACATTAGCTCCACAATAGCAGAGCCAGAGCCATAACACAGTCCTTTCCCTTTAGTGCTACATGTATATACCTTCAAACTATGTTTTGACCTGGTGGCACTCTGCTATTTTGATTGAAAAAGTTTTTAAATTGCAATTAATGTGGTTGCTTTTACCTACAATAGTTGAATGCACTGATTAAAAGTCGCTCTGGATAAGAGTGTCTGCTGAATGACTAAAATGTACTGGCACTCTTCTCAGTATGTGTGTGTATATATATATATATATATAGGTATGTATTAAAAATAAAACACTGACATTTACAGAAGTATTCAGACCCTTTACTCAGTACTTTTTTGAAGCACCTTTTGCAGCGATTACAGCCTTGAATCTTGTTGGGTATCACGCTACCAGCTTGGCACACCTGGACTTGGGGAGTATCTCCCATTCTTCTCTGCAGATCCTCTCAAGCTCTGCTAGGTTGCTTATAACCTGGCCAATATAATCTCAAAGGTGAAGCATGGTGGTGGCAGCATCATGCTGTGGGGATGTTTTTCATCGGCAGGGACTGGGAAACTGGTAAGAATTGAAGGAATGTTTCTGTCTTCCAGAGATTTGAGACTGGGACGGAGGTTCACCTTCCAGCAGGACAATGACTCTAAGCATACTGCTAAAGCAACACTTGAGTGGTTTAAGGGGAAACATTTAAATGTCTTGGAATGGCCTAGTCAAAGCCCAGACCGGAACCCACCCAACTTGAAGGCGCTGGAGCAGTTTTGCCTTGAAGAATGGGCAAAAATCCCAGTGGCTAGACGTGCCAAGCTTATGGAGACATACCACAAGGGACTTGCAGCTGTAATTCTGCAAAAGGTGGCTCTACAAAGTATTGACTTTGTTTCACAATAAAACATATTTTGCATCTTTAAAGTGGTAGGCATGTTGTGTAAATCAAATGATACAACCCCCCCCAAAAATCCATTTCAATTCCAGGTTGTAAGGCAACAAAATAGGAAAAATGCCAAGGGTGTCCCATCTGTATCCCATCTGGAGGAGGGATCTGATTTTGAGGGTGTCTGGTCCAGTTTCCCTGCTGTTTATTTTAGGGTGCACCCTTGATACGATGCCTGACCACTGAGGAGCTGCAAAGCATGCAACCAGGTCTGAAGATTTTACTTATCACCCCATAACCCGTAGGGAGTTTGTGTGAGCATGTGTGTGGCCTGATGCAACAAGCTAGCAATAAACATGATTGGGAGAGTTATGGTGATGGGACGGTTGGGTCAGTAATGAGAGAACCACATGAATGCTGTCCCCTGTCGTGTCTGGTATTTGGATATTCACTGAATTTATTTTCATGACTATTATAGACATGCAAGAAGGGTTATTTGCATAATGTACTTCTTACGGATTGCACTGTTCCGTTTTTTCAATGCGGAAGGTGAAATTCACAGTCACAGTTTATACGACTGTAGGAATATTATCAAAAAAAGTACATTGCCCCTACTAATTATCTCAGGTCAGTTTTTTTTGTTATCCCCTAACTTCCCAAACTTCTCTCTTCTGGGGACCACAACATCACTGTCAAAAGCTCTTTAGGACCTCCATAAGAGGAATCGTTCATTTTCTTTACATAACAATCTTAGTGGTAGTCAAGATAGTTAGATTAGTATATGGTGTATTTTCTCGCGTTTATTTCTATGTATTCTGTGTCTGTTATGTCCTGTTTTTATCCTACACTGAGAACCATGTTAGTTTTTTAGTGTCATCCTCTGAGATAATTTTACATAGCTTTTTACTGTGCAAAATGTTTTACCTAAAACTCAACCAATGTGAATGTGACAGATTAAAGGCTTATTATGTGCATTGTGAAAAGTTATAATTCCAACTATCTTTTGGAAAAATATATAATTGTGTACCACCTGCTGTATGCTCCCTCGTAGACCGGATTGCAGGTTGGGAACTGCTGGCACATGGCTCTCCCCCACAGTGCGTTTTTCTCCACTTTGTTTTTAGTTCATTTGATGTTAGCAAGTTAGTTTAGCAGCTAAATATTTCAAATAAATTTGGTAATATATATATTTTTTATATATCTGATTGTTCAAATCACATTTTATTGGTCACTTAAATAAACGTGTTTAGCAGATGTTATTGCGGGTGTAGGAAATGCTTGTGCTTCTAGCTCCGACAGTGCAGCAATATCTAGCAATTTCACAACATATACCCATTACACACAAATCTAAGTAAAGGAATGGAATTAAGAATATATAAATGTATGGATGAGCAATGTCAGAGTGGCATAGGCTAAGATACAGTAGATACATATGAGATGAGTAATGCAAAATATTTAAACATTATGAAAGTGACAAGTGTTCCATTTATTAAAGTGGCCAGTGATTTCAAGTCTGTGTATGTAGGCAGCAGCCTCTCTGTGCTAGTGATGGCTATTTAACAGTCTGATGGTCTTGAGATAGAAGCTATTTTTCAGTCTCTCGGTCCCAGCTTTGATGCACTGACCTCGCCTTCTGGATGATAACGGGGGAACAGGCTGTGGCTCGGGTGGTTGTTGTCCTTGATGATTTTTTTAGCCTTCCTGTAACATTGGGTGCTGTAAGTGTCCTGGAGGGCAGGTAGTTTTCCACCGGGGATGCTTTATATAGACTGCACCACCCTTTGGAAAGCCCTGCGGTTGTGGGCTGTTCGACAGCATCTGTAAAAGTTTGTGAGGGTTTTAGGTGACAAGCCAAATTTATTCAGCCTCCTGAGGTTGAAGAGGCGCTGTTGTGTGGGTGGACCATTTCAGTTTGTCAGTGATATGTACGTCGAGGAACTTAAAACTTTCCACCTTCTCCAATGCTGTCCCATCTATTTGGATATGGGAGTGCTCCCTCTGCTGTTTCCTGAAGTCCACAATCACAAATCACCTTTGTTTTGTCGACATTGAGTGAGAGGTTCAACCACACCTCCAGGTGTGAACTAGATTCACTTTTCGCCTTTTAGGGGTTTGAAAAATAATGGAAAGATGGCTGTGATGGCCCCAAGGGGAAAAATCTGGGGTGCTCTATCTTCTCAGGGTCCAAATGTAATGCCTTTACCCCAACAGGCCAAAATCTCAGGTGGCTCTATATCTAAAACCTACCTCTGTGCCAAATGTGGTGCTTTTATCACAAAACGCAGGTTGTTTCAGATTTTTCAGCCAAGCCGCCCCACTAAGCCACCCCACTAACTGTACGACATAACAGCTTGAGGATTTACTACCAGAAGGGTGTTCTCACTTTGCATTTCACAGCCTATGCTCACAGCCTATACTCACAGCTCCCCTGCCAACTTGACACCGTCCGTGTCATTTCCAATAGAGTTGATTTGAATTGAGATATAAACAAAGTGCTTATTTGTTAAATAATTTATGGGTTCTAGTAGGCCTACAATGTGGTTAATAAAATCTGATTTTGATTTATTTGGCTGTTTTCATAAAATAGTGTGAAATATACGGCCTAAATTGCCTAAATGTAGGCTAATGTTTTTGTGCTGTAGAAAGACGAACCAATTGCTTCAGGGGAGATTAACCAATTGCTTAGTAGGGGGATTCCACAAAACAATCTTGTGAAATCTCCCACAGAAAATTCAGACAGTTTAGTCTTTTGGCTAGGACGAATTGATGTTGTCCGTAGCTTGCAAATGCATTGAATCGGATGTTGTTGATCCTACCACACTGTTCGACTTATGAGCTTCTGTTTTTCATGAACGACCTAACGTCCTAGATCTGTGCTTTAGTGCAACTTCTGCTCTGAGTGTTAGTATTCAAAAGACAGGACTAGGGAGTAGAGAGAGAGGGCGAGAGAGAAAGATGGAAACTCACATACTCTCATATACCACCAGCCACATTCATTGCCAGAGAGAGTATGTAAAAACAGTCCAAATTAACCCTCAGAGCAACTCAGGGAGTGTCAGCTGTCTGCTGTGGTATCACTTTCCTTCCAAGTGGCATAGGGGGGATCTGACAACTGCCACCATGACCTTGTCCCCCCCACCCCCCCTGTGGTGGGACTGGACAAGGTTACCTGCGTTCACAATCATCTCACTTTCCGAAAACACTGTCCCCCTGCCGTCTGTCAATCAAAAAGTGACGATGTTGGTAAGACAGGGCTTGAACAGATGGCTAATGGTAAGGCAGAGGCTAGCATGTTAGCATCTTAAAGACAGTGTTTCTGTGTGTTTGTAATAGGCGGAATGCAGACAGAGAGCATCTCCTTAGAAAAATACTAGACTGGTGCCTGAGTTTGCCTGAGTGAGTAACCCCACCAACTATAGTCCATATCTTATCCCCGCACCGGAGACTGGGGTTCACTTTCTGGTCCAGGTTGACCGTTTCTGGCCTGCCTCTCTTCCGTCATCTGTCTCCTGCTCTGTAAAAAATGTATTTAAGACTTGATTTGCTAGATAACAATTTCGAAAACATGATGCAGTTTCAACCACAACGACCCTCATCTGACCAAACTCATTTGGTGTCAATCTGAATTATGGTGGAGAATAACACACACCAATCCAGGAATAAGTCTGATAACTAAGTGACCGATCCCTGAAGCCAAACCCACTACAGCACAGGGCATGGAATGGAATCCAAATGTGAGACCAAAATGGCACCATATACCCTACATAGTGCACTAATTTTGACCAGAGCCTTATGGGTCCTAGCCAAAAGTAGTGCACTACATAGGGAATAGGGTGCCATTTGGAATGGATTCTAAATGCCACAGATAATTTCTCACATACCTCCATCACATACCCCACCCCGCCTCCTCTTCCTCATCTCCATGTCTCTCATCCACTCTCTTTCCTTCTCTCTCTCTCTCCTTGTCAGGTGGTTAATGGAAGTATGCCCGGCCTGTGGCAGGAGTCCTTTAATTCTGAGGGCTGTTTTAGATTCTGTGAAGAGGTGACCTTAGTGTCACTGAGGTCGAGAGCGTGAAAACTACTAATGACAGACAAGCCACTTCTGTGCCGGCATACATTATCAGCTGTACCATGGACATTAGAAAATGTTAGAGTGAGGTCTGCGTGTTTGCTCCTGCACGTCTGTGTGCAATCACACATCCTGGACAATAAGTTGAAGAGCAAGAAATGCCTGGCTAGGGGGCCCATAATGGAAACAGAACTCCCCGATGATAGCTCCTGCTGTGTCTTCACATTAGGACTGATATGTGATCCTAAATGTACTGCTTTGCCTGACCTGGAAAAGGTCCTTGGGGATCCTTGGAGGGTGTGTAGAGCAGCGGCCTGCATGCCGTCGGCTAACCACCAGTGGGGAGGGCACATGGTGCCAACAGCTGCCACGCTATAACGCTAACTCCACTAAACGCTCATCCAAGGAAACACTGCTGGGCCGAAGCACATTCCAGTGGGTGCCAGGGGATAGAGAGACACATACACACACGCACACACTAACTATAGTGTATCATACCAATGGGGGGCAGGGGGGTGGACCAGCTGACGCCGTGGAGAAAGGAAAATCGACCCTTGTGAAATGGCCTATTAGAGTGTGGTCGGTATCCACGGGGTGAAAGGATAAGCGTGTAAAGGGAAACTCAACACCTACTTCAACATAAACAGAGCAGGCATAAAGATCCAAGGATATTTTCAGAGGACTTTTATTTCCACTGATGAAACTCCTTATGGGATTTAGGGAGGGAAGGGACTTTATGTCATGTGTCCTGAATGTGTAATATGTGGGGAACATTTTTGACATGTTTCTGAATCTTGAACAGAAAAGCAAGGGATTTTTACCTTTGCAGACCCTGCCCACTGGCCAGATACACCAATTCAACATCTGGTTTTAATATCTGATTGAGTTAACTATTGTGAAATCAATGTAAAAAAACTGTCATTGCAGCAAAACAAAGAGATGGGAAACTATGTCAGCTCAACCGGAGGATTCGACTGTGAAGATCTTCACAAGTAAAACTTGTCTCAACCTTTTTCTTCTGCATTTAATTTTAGAGAATGGTTTAAGATACTGTATGATTGGCTCTATGTCAGGTCCACTGAGTGGATCTTCCCTCCCTGGTTATGCTGTTGAAGACCTAGAGGATCTGAAGGCCATACGTATCTCGCCTGTGGCCTGTAGTCCAGATTCCAGAGTTACCATTTTAGGTTGTTCGGAAATCAATAGCGCGAGTGCCACAGTCTGTTAACTCAATTGTGTTTTCAGACGTTTGCACAAAGGTCAATTATTTTGAACCTGTGTGTAGTTTCAGGTGGTGAGATTGGCTTAAGGTGCTTGATATGCTCCCATGCAACAGGCAACAGGCAATATATGAAGATTTTGAGCTGGACAGAAGTCTAGAGACTGATGGAGCAGGTGGAGGGCTTGAGGAGGACAGTGATGTCACGTTACAAGCAGCCACTGGAGACTTTTTCTAAGAAAGGAAAACAAATGTAGTAAATAGTAATAATCTGTATGCTCTATATAGAGGTTTAGTAATAAACATTAGTGTCATAGTTTCATATTGTTTAATATAATATGTATGCATAAATTGTTGGACACAAGGTTTTCAAGAGAATATAAAAAAGCATGATCATGTTGAAACTCTTCAGGTTTTGATGTATCTTTAATGAAACGCGGGAAAATAGCGGTGATTGTCATCGCAGGCCTACTAGCTGCCACTGATTCTTTCCTCCCCCTCCTTGTCTGTTTATTGGTTACACCTCTTATGTATTGTGGTGATTAGTTGGGCCAGCCGGCCCACCTGTTCTTTGTGCGGGATTGTTTGTGTGACATTTGTGCATGTTTGAGACAAACAAGTTTTTTCCTGTTCGTGGGTTTTGCTGGACTGTTTTAGTCCCCGTGTTTGGGGCATTTGTTTTTGTGAGCGCCCAGTGTTTCGTGGGGTGGGCCTAGGTTCCATTACCTCACTGCTGAAGGGGGACCCGGTGCGTTTGCGGTGGTCAGCAGAGGCGGACAGAGCTTTCAACAGGTTGAAGGCGCTGTTCATCGATGCACCCGTGTTGGCGCACCCGGACCCCTCTCTAGCATTCATAGTGGAGGTGGACGTGTCCGAGGCTGGGGTGGGTGCCGTGCTATCACAGCGCTCGGGTACGCCACCAAAACTCCACCCCTGCGCTTTCTTTTCCAGGAAGCTCAGTCCAGCGGAGCGTAACTATAATGTGGGGGACCGGGAGTTGTTAGCGGTGGTCAGGGCTCTGAAGGTGTGGAGACACTGGCTGAGGGGGCTAAGCACCCCTTTCTCATCTGGACCGACCACCAGAATCTGGAGTATATTCGGGCAGCTAGGAGACTGAACCCACGTCAGGCAAGGTGGGCCATGTTCTTCACCCGATTTCGTTTTACGTTGTCATATAGACCAGGCTCCCAGAACGTAAAGGCTGACGCACTGTCCTGCCTTTAGACACGGAGGTTCAGTCCACCGAGCCTACTCCCATCCTTCCCGCCTCAAGGCTGATGGCACCAGTGGAATGGGAGGTGGACTCGGACACCGAGCGGGCGTTACGTTCGGAGCCCGTGCCTCCTCAGTGTCCGGCTGGGCGGAAGTACCTGCCGCTTGGTGTCCGGGACCAACTGATTCGTAGGGCTCATGTCCTACCCTCCTCGGATCACCCTGGAGTGGCAATGAGAGTGGGGAGCCTCCGGGAGAGGTATTGGTGGTCCACCTTGGCTAGGGACATTAGGGTTTGGGAGGTACTGTCACGAATCCTACCGAAGGTGGCTCCCATTCCCGTTCGGGTGGCGCTCGGCGGTCTTCGTCGCCGGCCTACTTGCTGCCACTGATTCTTTCCTCCCCCTCTTTGTCTGTTTATTGGTTACACCTGTTATGTATTGTGGTGATTAGTTGGGCCAGCCGGCCCACCTGTTCTTTGTGCGGGATTGTTTGTGTGACATTTGTGCATGTTTGAGACAAACAAGTTTTTTCCTGTTCGTGGGTTTTGCTGGACTGTTTTAGTCCCCGTGTTTGGGGCATTTGTTTTTGTGAGTGCCCAGTGTTTCGTGGGGTGGGCCTAGGTTCGCCGTGTGTGCATTAAAGAGCACTAGCTTGAACTCTCTGTTTCCTGCGCCTGACTTCGCACCAACTACACCCAGATCGTTACAGTCCATGAGCAAATTTATCTAAGAGGATGTCTGCTTGGGGTTAAAGGAAAGGATAGGTCCACAACGTTATGAATGACTTGGCCCCCCAAAATAAGCAAACATCAAACCTATCATCTATACTGAACAAAAATATAAATGCAACATGCAACAATTTCAACAATTTTACTGAGTTACAGTTCATATAAGGAAATCAGTCAACTGAAATAAATTCATTAGGCCCTAATCTATAGATATCACATGACTAGGCAGGGGCACAGCCATGGGTGGGCCTGGTAGGGCATAGGCCCACCCTCTTCGGAGCCAGGCCTATGCACTAGGGAGCCAGGCCCAGCCAATCAGAAGGAGTTTTTCCCGACAAAAGAGCTTTATTACAGACATAAATACTCAGTTTAGTTATCTCTCTGGGTGGCAGCTCAGATGATCCTGCAGGTGAAGAAGCCGGATGTGGAGGTCCTGGGCTTTTGTGGTTAAACCTGTTCTGCGGTTGTAACGCCTGTCGTAGGAATGAGTGGACCAAAGCGCAGCGGGGAAAGTGTTCATGATTTTATTGATCAAAAAAACACTCGAACAATGTAACAAAACGATAGCGAATAGTTCTGTCAGGTAAACAGAAACTAAACAGAAAATAACTACCCACAAAACACAGGTGGGAAAAAGGATGCCTAAGAAGGATTCCCAATGAGAGACAACGATAGACAGCTGCCTCTGATTGGGAACCACAATCGGTCAAAAACAAAGAAATAGAAAACATAGAATGCCCGCCCAAAATCACACCCTGACCTAACCAAATAGAGAAATAAAACGGCTCTCTAAGGTCAGGGCGTGACAGCGGTTGTGAGGCCGGTTGGATGTAATGCCAAATTCTCTAAAACAATGTTGGAGGCTGCTTAACATTAAATTATCTGGCAACAACTCTGGTGGACATTCCTGCAGTCAGCATGCCAATTGCACACTCCCTCAAAACTTCCCTCTGTGGCATTGTGTTGTGTGACAAAACTGCACATTTTACAGTGGCCTTTTATTATCCCCAGCACAAGGTGCACCTGTGTAGTTCTCATGCTGTTTAATCAGCTTCTTGTATGGAACATTTCTGGGATCTTTTATTTCAACTCATGAAACACGTTATGCTGCTTTTATATTTTTGCTCAGTGTACAATGAGGCATTTGGGGCATTTTCTGTCTATGAAGCACATGTTCTGTCTATGAAGCAATTAATGATTGAAAGGATAATGAGCGCCTCAACATCTAATTTGACCCTCTAAAAAAAAACAGCCTCTTAACCCCTTTCAACCAACAAATCTAGAAGACCTACAGAAAAGCTAACTTATCAGCTAAAGAGAAGCCTTGAATCTTTTATTTCTAATGGATCAATTTGAATGTAAGTTTAATATACATTTGATATAATAATGATCCCTGACATACATGTTGTATCCCCAGTGTGTGACAATAAAACATTTTCTTCTTATAGTTTAAGTTTTTAATATTGAAATATATTATTGTGTGTTTGTGTGTGTGCTTAAATGAATGCTATTTATACAAATGTTATCAGGCATGTTATAGTATACAATATGTTGATTTGTTGAACTGAAATGTTTTAATTGTTAAATTGCTCTCAGTACAGGCCCTTGTACTGAGAGACTGTGGAGACAAAGGAAAAGCATGTGTCTTTTCTGTGCATTACAACCGCAGCAAGGGTCTACTCAAGAGTAGACCAAAAATGCCCTCTAGTGGAATTTTAGTTGAAAAACATAACTGACAGTCAATGCAATTTTCAATAGAATTGTGTATGCTTGTGTGTGTACCAGTGGAGGCTGCTTAGGAGAGGTCGACTTACACTCCATTCCAGCCGTTATTATGAGCCATCTTCCACTCAGCAGCCACCACTGGTGTGTGAGTGTGTGTTTAACAATAACAATCAATGTAGCTGTGGGGAACAGAGCTGGGGAACTGACAAATATAAGGGAGGTAATAAACAGATGATGAGTGAGTCCAGGTGAGTCCAATATCGCTGATGCGCGTGACGAGGGAAGACATGTGTGCGTAATTGAGGATGGCAGGAGTGCGTGATGCAGGGCAGCCTGGCACCCTCGAGCACCAGGGGGGAAGAGCGGGGGCAGGCGTGAGTTATAGCAAAGGGAAATCATTGGATAACAAAATGTATGAGCTCCGATCAAGGATATCCTACCAACGGGACATAAATTTTGTTATATCTTATGTTTCACTGAGTCATGGCTGAATGACGACATGGATAACATACAGCTGGCGGGGTTTTCGGTTCATTGGCAAGATAGAACAACTGCCTCTAGTAAGACAAGGGGTGGCGGTCTGTGTCTATTGGTAAATAACAGCTGGACCACGAAATCTTATATTAAGGAAGTCTCAAGGTAGAGTATCTCATGAAAAGCTGTAGACCACACTATTTACCAAGGCTATATTTTTCATAGCCTTTTATTTACCACCACAAACCGATGCTGGCACTAAGACGGCACTCAAAGAACTATATAGGGCCATAAGCAAAAAGGAAAATGCTAATCCAGAGGCGGCGCTCCTAGTGGCCGTGGACTTTAATGCAGGGAAACTTAAATCCATTTGACCAAATGTCTATCAGCATGTAAAATGTGCAACCAGAGGGAAAACAACTCTAGACCACCTTTACTCCACACACAGATGCATACTGTAACAGATGTCGTCTGGAGATAGAGAGGAGGACCAAGGTGCAGCGTGGTAGGTGTTCATGTCTTTTTAATAAACAAACTGAACACTGTAACAAAACAATAAACGATGTGAACAAAACGAAACAGTACCGTGTGGCCCAACCACTCACATAGAAACAAACACCCACAAACCAAAATTGAAACCCAGGCTACCTAAGTATGATTTTCAATCAGGGACAACAATTGACAGCTGCCTCTGATTGAGAACCATACTTGGCCAAACTCAAAAACCAACATAGAAAAACAAACTTAGACTGCTGGAGGGCTGGAGCGTGGAGGTGGCACCGGATAGACCGGACCGTGCAGGCGCACTGGAGCTCTTGAGCACCGAGCCTGCCCAACCTTACCTGGTTGAATGCTCCCCATAGCCAGGCCAGTGCGGCGAGGTGGAATAGCCCGCACTGGGCTGTGCTGGTGAACCGGGGACACCATGCGTAAGGCTGGTGCCATGTACGCCGACCCGAGGAGACGCACTGGAGACCAGATGTGTAGAGCCGGCTTCATGGCACCTGGCTCGATGCCCAATGTACCGCACCGGGCTATGCACACGCACCGGGGACACCGTGCGCTCCACCGCATAACACGGTGCCTGCCCGGTCCCTCTCGCATTCCGGTAAGCACGGAGAGTTGGCTCAGGTCTCCTACCTGACTTAGCCACACTCCCGTGTGCCCCCTCCCAATACATTTTTGGGGCTGCCTCTCGGGCTTCCAGCCGCGCTGCCGTGTTGGCTCCTCATACCGGCGCCTCGCCGCTTTCGCTGCCTTCAGCTCTGCTTTAGGGCGGCGATATTCCCCTGCTTGTGCCCAGGGTCCCTTACCGTCCAAAATCTTCTCCCAAGTCCAGGAGTCTTGTGTTTTCGGCCGCTGCTGCTGCCCGTTACCACGCTGCTTGGTCCTCTTGTGGTGGGTGTTCTGTAAAGGATGTCGTCTGGAGATAGAAAGGAGGACCAAGATGCAGCGTGGTAAGTGTCCATGTCTTTTTAATAAACAAACTGAACACTGGAACAAAACAATAAATGATATGAACAAAACGAAACAGTACCGTGTGGCCCAAACACTCACATGGAAACAAACACCCACAAACCAAAAGTGAAACCCAGACTACCTAAGTATGATTTTCAATCTCAATCAGGAACGACAATTGACGGCTGCCTCTGAGAACCATACTAGGCCGAACTCGAAAACCAACATAGAAAAACAAACAGACTGCCCACCCCAACTCACGCCCTGACCATACTAAGACAAAGAATAAAATACCATAATTCTATCCTCCTGATTCCTGCTTACAAACAAAAACTAAAGCAGGAAGTACCAGCTCAATAAAGAAGTGGTCAGAGGATGCAGATGCTAAGCTACAGGACTGTTTTGCTAGCACAGACTGGAATATGTTCTGGGATTCTTCCGATGGCATTGAGGAGTACACCACATCAGTCACTGGCTTCATCAACAAGTGCATTGATGATGTTGTCCCAAAAAATTGCCAAGGACTCCAGCCACACTAGCCATAGAATGTTCTCTCGTCTACCACACGGCAAGTGGTACCGGAGCGCCAAGTCTAGGTCAAAAAGGCTTCTAAACAGCTTCTACCCCCAAGCCTTAAGACTCTTGAACAGTTAATCAAATGTCTACCCAGACTATTTGCATTGTCCTCATCCCACCCTCCATTTTTACGCTGCTGCTACTTTCTATTTATTATCCATGCATAGTCACTTTACCTCAACCTAGTATATATTACTTCAATTACCTCGACTAACCAGTGCCCCCACACATTGACTCTGTACCAGTACCCCCTGTATATAGCCTCACTACTGTTGTTTTATTTTTGCTCCTTAATTATTTGTTATATTTCAATTGTCTTCCCCCCTTAACTGGTTAAGGGCTTGTAAGTAAGCATTTAACTGTTCACTACACCTGTTGTGTTGGCGCATGTAACAAATACATTTTGATTTGATTTGGCTGGTGTGCCAACTTCTGCCTGTAGCGTGCAAACCTTTTGCTACAAACCAATATGAACCCTGTGGTTCACAAACACAATGGTGTTCTCCGTTTTGCTCTACAACCCCTACAAATGTCACTGGACTTGTCTGAAGGTAACCCATAGTCATGTAAACACCTTACTTTGCTTATCTTAATTGGCGTAAGGTCAAAATCTAAGTAAGCATACTACAACTAAAACACATGGTTCTCTGAACATTCTTTCAATCATTAGGACATGTAAACACCTTAATCGGCATTCCAGTGTTGTGTTTGATCTGCGCATGTGCCAGCACAGGTAGCATAAGCCTCTTTCTTTTGAATGAGTGAAATGACTTCGGAACAACTGAATATATGTGTTTTAGAACTAGTTTTCACATACAAATGTAATATGTTCAAACTCAGAATCAAAATGCTTTCCAAAAATAACATGGTCGCTGTGGTAGAATGTTTATTTTGATTAGTGATTTTCTGCAATTATCAGAGTGTCATCAGGTAGCCTGATTTCAGATGTGTCCATGTAAACAGGATTTGTAGGGAAATCGTTCTTCTTGCAAAGCATGTAAACGCTTTAGTCAAACTATTATATCAATCTGATTATCAACAATAATCACATTATTGTGTACATACTCAATCTGGGGAAGCAGGGTAGCCTAGTGGTTAGAGCGTTGGACTAGTAACCGGAAGGTTGCAAGTTCAAACACCTGAGCTGACAAGGTATAAATCTGTCATTCTGGCCCTGAACAGGCAGTTAACCCACTGTTCCTAGGCCACCATTGAAAATAAGAATTTGTTCTTAACTGACAAGCCTAGTTAAATAAAGGTAAAATAAAATAAAACATCTCTGGGTGGACACTTTAACCGCAAGGCCAATGAGCTGAAAGTAGGCTATAATGTCTGTTTATTTTATTTTATTTTCCATGATGAAAATCAGTTTTATCTATTTATATAATTACTTACTTGTTACTTATATTACTTATTATTACTTATATTACTTATTATTACTTATATTACTTATTATTACTTATGTACTACTAAGTATTGCAAATAGATTTGGGGATAAAACCTAAAACACTATTTACTGTAGGTATAAACATTTAATCCAGCCAGTTAAGTCATTAGAATAACAATAAACAATAGTTATTGTTGGAAATATAATAGTAAAGTCAGTGGAGGTTCAGTAAAGTCAAAGATTTGTGAGGTGAGAAATTAAAAGAAGGGGAAAGCACACCACAGTATTGGTGGTAAGAAAGTTCAGAATTGTAATTTTAGATGCAGTTTTTTTGGTAATAACCTTTTGAAAACCACTATGTGGATTGTAAACATGTACAGTAATGCATGGCCATTCGATGTCGTCTTCTGCAACATTCAATACGTAATAAATATGTTTACATTCATACACCTTTTGACTGAATGGTTTCATGAACTCCCTGAGAGAAGAGCTCTCCAACCTACCCTCCTGTAGGTTATTGCTCCAGCCTCAATTGGTATTAACTGATTCAGCTTCATAAAGAAGGGACATCCTTACAGGATGCTAGGCAAAGGTATTGAACAGGAATATGTGGCGGTGGTGGAGGTGTTGTTGAGAGTACCTGGAAGTGCTGGAGAGGGTGAGGGAGGGTCAGGATAAAATTAAGGTAATGTGGTGTGGGGATTTAAATGCCCACAACACGCTCTGGGGGGTAAACATATGGATAGAAACTGCCATGTAATTTGAAAATCTGACAGAAATATAAGATCTGGTGTGCCTGTGTCTGGGATCAGTTTCAGGAGCTGAGTGAGCAAGTGATGGCTCGGGTGGATATGAGAGGGGATGTGGATAGTATGAATAACTGGGTGAGAACAGAGTTAGTGGGGGCAGCTACTGTGGCTATACCTAAAAGTCTAACAAGTAATATCTAACAATTTCACAACATATACCCATTACACACAAATCTAAGTAAAGGAATGGAATTAAGAATATATAAATATATGAACGAGCAATGCCAGAGCGGCAAAGACTAAGATACAGTATAATAGGAGAGAATACAGTATATACATATGAGATGAGTAATGCAAAATATGTACACATTATGAAAGTGACTAGTGTTCCAGTTATTAAAGTGGCCAGTGATTTCAAGTCTTTGTATATAGGCAGCAACCTCTAATGTGCTTGTGATGTCTCTTTAGTAGTCTGATGGCCTTGAGATAGAAGCTGGTTTTCAGTCGCTCGGCACCTGTACTGACCTCGCCTTCTGGATGATAGTGGGGTGAACAGGCAGTGGCTCGGGTGGATGTTGTCCTTGATGACCTTTTTGGCCTTCCTGTGACATCGGATGCTGTAGGTGTCCTGGAGGGCAGGTAGTGATGCATTGTGCAGTCTGCACCACCCTCTGGAGAGCCCTGTGGTTGCGGTCGGTGCCGTTGCCATACCAGGCAGTAATGGATGCTCTCAATTGTGCATCTGTAAAAGTTTGTCCGGTTTTTAGATGCCAAGCCAAATTTCTTCAGCCTCCTAAGGTTGAAGAGGCTTTGTTGTGTCTTCTTCACCACACTGTCTGTGTGGGTGGACCATTTGTTTGATGTGTACACCGAGGAACTTAACTTTCCACCTTCTCTACTGCGGTCCTGTAGATGTGGATGGGGGGGTGCTCCCTCTGCTGTTTCCTGAAGTCCACGATCTTCTCCTTTGCTTTGTTGACATTGAGTGAGGTTCTTTTCCTGGAGCCCTCACCTCACCTTTTCCCAGAGCCCTCACCTCCTCCCTGTAGGCTATCTTGTCATTGTTGCTAATCAAGCCTACTACTGTTGTGTCGTCTGCAAACTTGATGATTGAGTTGGAGGTGTGCGTGGCCACACAGTCAATGGTGAACAGAGAGTACAGGAAGGGGCTGAGCACGCATCCTTGTGGGGCCCCAGTGTTGAGGATCAGCGAAATTGAGGTGTTGTTTCCTACCTTCACCACCTGGGGGGCGGCCTGTCAGGAAGGCCAGGACCCAGTCGCACAGATCGTGGTTCAGACAGGTAAGGTGGAGGTGAGATGATCCATGACTAGTCTCTCAAAGTACTTCATGATGACAGAAGTGAGTGCTACGGGCGATAGTCATTTAGTTCAGTTACCTTTACTTCCTTGGCTACAGGAACAATGGTGGCCACCGTGAAGCAATTGGGGACAGCAGACTGGGATAGGGAGAGATTGAATATTTCTGTAAACACACCAGCCAGCTGGTCTGCGCATGCTCGGTGGCACTGTTTTATACTCAAAGGGGGCGAAGAAGGTGTTTTGCTTGTCCTGGAAGCAAGACGTCGGTATCCACGATGTGGCTGGTTTTCCTTTTGTAGTCCATGACTGACTGTATACCCTGCCACGTACGTCTCATGTCTGAGCCGTTGAATTGCAACACTTTGTCTCAGTACTGATGCTTTGTCTGTTTGATTGCCTTACGGAGGGAATAACTACACTGTTTGTATTCTGCCGTATTCCCAGTCACCTTGCCATGGTTAAATGCGGTGGTTCACGCTTTCAGTTTTGCGCGAATGCTGCCATCTATCCACGGTTTCTGGTTAGGGTAGGTTGTAATAGTCACAGTGGGTACAACATCTCCTATACACTTCCTGATAAACTCAGCCACCAGATCAGTATATTCATCCATGTTATTATCGGAGGCTACCCAGAAGATATCCCAGTGGGCGTGATCAAAACAATCTTGAAGTGTGGATTCCAATTGGTCTGACCAGCGTTGAATAGTCCTTAGCAAGGGTACTTCCTGTTTGACTTTCTGCCTATAGGAAGGGAGTAGCAAAATGGAGTTGTGGTCAGATTTACCAAAAGGAGGGCTGGGGAGGGTCTTGTAGGCATCCCGGAAGTTGGAGTAGCAGTGGTCAAGTGTTTTAGCAGTGTGAGTACTACAGTCAATGTGTTGATAGAACTACTTTTTCAAAAATGTGCTTTGTCAAAATCCCAGCTACAATAAATGCGACCTCAGGATATGTGGTTTCCAGTTTGCAGAAAGACTAGTGTAGTTCCTTGAGGCCCGTCGTGGTATCGGCTTAAGGGGGCTGTGACTATAACCGAAGTGAATTCTCTTGGGAGATAATACGGTCAGCATTTGATTGTGAGGTATTCTAGGTCGCGTGAACAAAATTACTTGAGTTCCTGTATGTTATCACAATCACACCATGAGTCATTAATCATGAAACATACACCCCTGTCCTTCTTCTTCCCGTAGAGATATTTATTCCTGTATGCGCAATGAACTGAGAAGCCAACTGGCTGGACAGATTCAGATAGTGTATCCCGAGAGAGCCATGTTTCCGTGAAACAGAGTATGTTAACATCGCTGATGTCTCTCTGGAAATAAATCCTCGCCCTGAGCTCCTCAACTTTATTATCCAGAACATTAGCGAGTAATATACTCGGAAGCGGTGGGTGGTGACCACTCTGAGTAACTCTCCTCAGCCGGTGGTGTTTTGGGTCGGCTTCTGGAATCAGTTCAATTGCCCTGGGGGATGCAAACAAAGAATTCGGTTCAGGAAATTTGTATTCCTGGTCTTATTACTGGTAGCGCTGGTGAGTTACCACCGCTCTGATATCCTAGTTCTTCCCGGCTGTATGTAATAACAAACAAAAAAATGATGTAAGAAATAATACACATAAAAACAAAGTTTTCTAAGAGCTAGAAGCATGGCAGCCCTCTCTGTCAACGCTACAGAAAAATAGGGAGGGTGTTGATCCATCTGATTTGTTTAAGAGGCATCTGGATACTGTGTATCAGGATCTTGTGGCCATTTACACAGATGGGTTAAAAGATCCAAGGACAGGACATACTGGGTCAGTATTTGTAGTGCAGTAATATGGGGTGGCAGTCAGGAAACGTATTACAGATCATCTGACTGTATATACGACGGAGTTGATGGTCATACTGTTGGCCTTGCAGTGGGTGGAGGAAGTCAAGCCAGACAGAGTAGTTATTTGTTCTGATTCACGTGCAGTGTTGATGAGTCTCCAGTCTTTTAGGTCACATAACAGACAAGACCTGCTTTATGAGGTGCCACAAACGCATTGCAGGATTAGTCAAATGAGTATACAGATAAGATTTACTTGGGTCCAAGCCCATGTGGTGGTGGAGGGGAACAGGGTAGTTGATGTACTGGCTAAACAAGCACTTAGTAAGCGGGATTTTGAGGTTGTAGATTCAATTAGCAAGGCAGAGGCAAAAAGCCTGATATGGACAGTGATGGTGCAGAGATGGCAGGAGCAGTGGAATAGAGATACTAAGGGCAGGCATTTATTTCAAGTACAGAGGAAAGTCAGGGAGGGGAGGACGGTAGGAAGAGAGGCTATTTTTAAAAGATGAATTAAGGGTGGGACACAGCCAGTTGAATAAGTCCTAAAATGTGATAGGAAAGCATCCCACAGGAAAGTGTGATTATTGTCAGGAAACACAAAACGTGGAGCATGTATTGCTACAGTGTGGGCAGTATTAGAGGGAAAGAGAGAGGCTGAGATCTAGTATGAGGGAGAATGGGATACAGGAAATTAATTTTTAAAATATGACATGTTGCATTTGCGGTGGGAGTCATGAAGTCAAGTCTTCCCTAATGCCGCACAAGGGTGAAAGAGAATGAGGTGGCCAAAGTCAGGATTGTACAGAGCATTTTATATGCAGCAGCTGTGAAAAGGGTAGAGGGGTTGAATGGTGCATCAGAAGTCCATGGTGGTGGATAGGCCTACACTGCCGGTTGCAGGGGTTGACTTTCACCAGCAGGATCCTGACATTTTAAAGGTTAAGAAGGTGGATTTTGTGGCATTTATAGCTATGGTAATTATTAGCACTGCCAAGGTGGAGAGAAGGTCCAGGAAGATAGATTGCGATTGCGGCAGAGCGGTTCCTGAGGCTGAAAGATTTCTCAGCGAAGGAGTAACATGCAATATTGGCAAAAGCCATAGCAGGGAGGTATGGAGAACTAAAAGAAGGAAGAATTGGGATTTGACAATGTACTATTTTTATTAAGTTAATTTCACTATTAAGTGAAGGATTGGAGATTGGAGTTAAATAAGTAAACGAGGTGAGTGAAATAAGTAAACAGCAGACAGCAGATATGAAAGCACCTGATAACAATCTATTCAATACCTGTTTGGCACACATAATATGCACGCAGTGCTTGCCCCTTACTGTCACGCCCTGACCTTAGTTATCTTAGTTTTCTTTATTATTTTGGTTAGGTCAGGGTGTGACAAGGTTGGTATGTGTGTTTATGTCTTGTCTAGGGTTTTTTGTCATTCTATGGGGTTTTGGTATGTCTAGGTATATGTAGGTCTATGGTGGCCTGAATTGGTTCCCAATCAGAGACAGCTGTTTATCGTTGTCTCTGATTGGGGATCCTATTTAGGTTGCCATTTTCCATTTTGGTTTTGTGGGTTATTGTCTGTGTAGTTGCATGTCAGCACTCGTGGTTATAGCGTCCCGTTCCTTTTGTTATTTTGTTAGTTTAAATGTTCTTCGTTTTAATAAAAGAAGAATGTATTCATCTCACGCTGCGGTGAGAGAAATGGTCTCATCGTTATGACGAACGTGACACTTACCTTATTTTCCTTGATCTCCAGTATTTTCTACAACTAGTCACAACTATTTCACTCCACATCCCGAGCAACCCGTTTCAAGTTTATTTGTCATGTACTCTGCATCCATTTTGCAGTCACGTGTTACAGTGTTCAGTTTGTTATAACAAATTTATTGATGTGATATGATATACTATAGTCATGGCCTGCCCGCTCATGGCAGCAGATTGACAAGGGTGGCATTTTCTGAGCTAAATTAACCAAGACGCACCTCCAACAACAATACATAACCTACATTTCTCTCACCCAGTGGCATATGGGCTTTTTAGGTGAGCGTTGATACCGCCCTTTGATAAACAATTCCCACTTTGGCAAAGACAGGGGTGCAAAATATCTTGCTTGTCCATTCCCAGCGTGCCTCTCCAGGGTGCTGTTGGAGAGACACATCTCTGCAGCGCTCCACCAACATTCAGTCATTTAAAAAAAATCTAACATAGCTTAAATCATGTAGCAGATATAGGATATGGTAGAAAGAGTATGTTGCCTTTTTTAAAGCCTATAGGCTTAAAATGTATGACAATGTAATGAGACGAACACTTAACATCATGCAGGTTTCTCCGATCAAATAGCCTAACCTAAATGGCACTCAATCAAATAAAAAAATTAGCTGTCATCTTAACAAAGCAACATATCCTAAAAACAGGACAAGTCGCTTGGGGTATGTCTATATCAGTTTTCCACATCGAGAGACTGAAATGTTTTCCCATTCCTCCTTGCAAAACAGCTCGAGCTCAGTGAGGTTGGATGTGAACAGCAGTTTTCAGTTCTTTCCACAGATTCTCGATTGGATTCCGGGCCGGACTTTGACTTGGCCATTCTAACACCTGGATATGTTTATTTTTTTAACCATTCCATTGTAGATTTTGCTTTATGTTTTGGATCATTGTCTTGTTGGAAGACAAATCTCCATCCCAGTCTCAGGTCTTTTGCAGACTCCATCAGGTTTCCTTCCAGAATGGTCCTGTATTTGGCTCCATCCATCTTCCCATCAATTTTAACCATCTTCCCTGTCCCTGCTGAAGAAAAGCAGGCCCAAACCATGATGCTGCCACCACCATGTTTGACAGTGGGGATGGTGTAGTCAGGGTGATGAGCTGTGTTGCTTTTACGCCAAACATAACGTTTTGCATTGTTGCCAAAAAGTTCAATTTTGGTTTCATCTGACCAGAGCACCTTCTTCCACATGTTTGGTGTGTCTCCCAGGTGGCTTGTGGCAAACTTTAAACAACACTTTTTATGGATATCTTTAAGAAATGCAATATACGACTGATTGTTGTCCTATGGACAGAGTCTCCCACCTCAGCTGTAGATCTCTGCAGTTTATCCAGAGTGATCATGGGCCTCTTGGCTGCATCTCTTTTCAGTCTTCTCCTTGTATGAGCTGAAAGTTTAGAGGGACGGCCAGGTCTTGGTAGATTTGCAGTGGTCTGATACTCCTTCCATTTCAATATTATCGCTTGCACAGTGCTCCTTGGGATGTTTAAAGCTTGGGAAATCTTTTTGTATCCAAATCCGGCTTTAAACTTCTTCACAACAGTATCTCGGACCTGCCTGGTGTGTTCCTTGTTCTTCATGATGCTCTCTGCGCTTTTAACGGACCTCTGAGACTATCACAGTGCAGGTGCATTTATACGGAGACTTGATTACACACAGGTGGATTGTATTTATCATCATTAGTCATTTAGGTCATCATTGGATCATTCAGAGATCCTCACTGAACTTCTGGAGAGAGTTTGCTGCACTGAAAGTAAAGGGGCTGAATAATTTTGCACGCCCAATTTTTCAGTTTTGGATTTGTTAAAAACGTTGGAAATATCCAATAAATGTTGTTCCACTTTATGATTGTGTCCCACTTGTTGTTGATTCTTCACAAAAAAATACAGTTTTTATATCTTTATGTTTGAAGCCTGAAATGTGGCAAAAAGTCGCAAAGTTCAAGGGGGCCGAATACTTACGCAAGGCACTGTAGGTAGAGCAGTTGTGGGAGGAAGACCATTTTAATGGCATTAATTCTTCCGAGCAGAGAAATTGGGAGAGTTCTCCAAAATAGTATGTTTGCTTCAGAGAGGGGAAATTCTCTTGAAATAGTAAGGAGTATTGTTTGGTAACTACAATTCCTAGGTAGGTACATTTTTCTGAAGATAACTTAAATGGGAGATGTTCTAGCCAGGAAGTATTTTGCGACGTATGGGCATTAATTCACTCTTGTTCCAATTTATTCTGTATCCCGAGAAGGTACCAAACAAATTGATCACATCAAGAATAGCTGGGATACTAGCCTGGGGTTCTGTTACATAGAGGAGGATGTCATCTGCGTATAGGGAGATCTTATTTAGAGTATCTTTAGTATTATAGCCGTGTATTGCTGCATGAGATCTAATCGTCTGAGCGAGTGGTTCGATAATTAGGGCGAAGAGCATAGGCGACAGCGCACAACCCTGCCTTGTCCCCCTGTTGAGGTTAAATCGGGGCGACAATGATTGGTTAGTGAGTATTCTGGCACAGGGGTTCCTATATAAAAGCTGGATCCAATTTATGAACCTATCTCCAATATTACATTTCTGTAGGACCTTGAATAGATAGGGCCACTCAACTTGGTCAAAGGCCTTTTCGGCGTCAAGAGATATGACGGCAAGGTCCATGTTGGGTAACCTCTGAGAATACATAATATTGAAGAGGTGCCTGAGATTGAAGAATGAGTTTCTGTTAGGGATAAAACCGGTCTGATCCGAATGGACCAATTTGCCAATTAAAGTGCTAAGCCTGTTAGCCAGAGTTTTTGCTAAAATCTTTTGGTCTGTATTAAGGAGAGATATTGGTCTGTATTAAGGAGAGATATTGGTCGTTATGACTCTACCTCTTCTGGATCTTTACCCTTCTTATGTATATCTGTAATGAACGCTTCGTCCAAAGTAGAAGGGAGAGCTCCATCCTCATTGGCCTGAACCAACATTTTGTGCAGGTAGGGAGAGAGCATGTTGCTGAATGTTTTATAGAATTCACCAGGGTATGCATCTGGGCCCGGGGTCTTGCCACTCTTTAGAGATTTAATTGTTTCTCGAATTTCATCAAGAGATATTTCCTTATTCAGGAAGTTAGAATCTTCCTGGTTCAGGGCAGGAAGATTACAGTCCTCCAAAAATGTTTGCATAATTAAGGGATTAGGATCCGCTTTAGATGAATATAGAGTCTCATAAAACTGCCGGAATCTGTCATTGATGTCTTTTGGGGAAGAGAGTAATTCCCCAGATGCAGATTTAACCTTGTGAATCATTCGGTCACTCACATTTTTTCGCAGTTGTCTGGCGAGTAATTTGTGTGGTTTGTCACCAAACTCAAAATATTTTTGCTTGGCATAGAGAAAAGATTTAGCAATTTTAGCTGAGAGAATCTGATTATTTTCACATTTTAAAGAGGTAATTTTTTTATGTGTCTCCATAAATGGATGGCTAGCATTCTCCCTATCCAGTAAGTGAATTTGTCCCTCCAGTTCTTCCAGTTTTCCTCTGTTTTGCCTACTCCTGGCAGCCTGAAAGGAGATGATACAGCCTCTCAGATAAGCCTTCAGTGTTTCCCACAATAATGCTGGGGAGGTGTCGTTGGTATCAAAGAAAAATGTAATTTGGTCTTTAAGATATTCACAGAATGTTGGTTCTGTGAGGAGCTGAGGATTCAACCTCCAGACCCTCTCGTTTGGTACAATGTCACCCAATCTCAGGGAGAAGGTGAGTGGACTGTGGTCCGAGATTATAATATCATGATACCTCACATTACAGGTATAGGGGAGTAGTCTAGCATCCAACAAAAAGTAGTCAATTCGAGTGTAAACCTTGTGAACATGAGAGTAAAAGGAGTATTCCCTACCCGTAGGGTTAGCGATCCTCCATATATCAAATAAGTTTGAATTTTTTATGTAGGTATTCAAG